>NC_082391.1:955089-1105089 GCF_031168955.1 Gadus macrocephalus | reverse complement strand
GACAACGAGAGTTGGTTTTTATTGAACGCTCGACAACGAGAGTTGGTTTTTATTGAACGAGACTCCAACACGGAACAGCTGCACGAAACGATGGTCACATCACTCTCGGTGACGGTGTCGACAATAATGAACACACGAACAATGTTAATAGAACAACACACAACCACATAACATCCCGAACCCATTAACCCCACTTAATCCTAACAACAAAACAAGTTAACAAAAGCCCCATTTGTCAACTGAGAACCCCAATTCCCAGAATCCCCCGCGGCTCCGGAACACGGCGTATTTTATATTAATCTTTATTATCTGAATGGGAAATGCAATATTTTAGGACAGATACACCATTAAACGCGTTTCTAATGACATTTCTAGCGAGAAATGTACATTTTCCTTACATAATCTTCAGTCAGTGAATGTGTATGATCTTTATTAATCTTTATTATCTGAATGGGAAATGCAATATTTTAGGACAGATACACCATTAAACGCGTTTCTAATGACTTTTCTAGCGAGAAATGTACATTTTCCTTACATAATCTTCAGTCAGTGAATGTGTATGATCTTTATTAATCTTTATTATCTGAATGGGAAATGCAATATTTTAGGACCGATTCACCGTTAAACGTGTTTCTAATAACATTTCTAGCGAGAAATATACTTTTTACTTGCATAATATTCAGTCAGTGATTGTGTCTGATCTTTAGTTTTATAGTTATTAGGATTTGATCGGCTCGCTCGCATGTTTCAAGGACGTCAGGTTGCTTTCGCTAAACTAGCAGCTCACGTGCTTCCTGCGTTTGTGTTATTAAACTGTTACTTTATGTAACTTTTAATGATATCATCTTGTTAGAAACACGTATATCTGCCCAGTCGCCAAAAGCATACCTACGTTGACAGTGTACGTTTCGTGAACACTGGATTACGTCGCATTTCAACATAAAATAGCGTGTTATACACACACACACACGCACGCACACGCACAGACACACACGCACACACGCACGCTCAGACACACAGACACAGACACAGACACACACACACACACACACACACACACACACACACACACACACACACACACACACACACACACACGCACACGGTGCATTTCGCTGCTAAAACAACAACAAAAAAATATTCCCTCAAATAGTATTACTTTCAAAACGTTAGCCAAAATGGCCAATAATATCATTTTTTATTTGGGATGCTTCTAGGACATTTTGGGTGGATTTTGAACGGTATGTGGGGGGCACGTTTTTTGCAGGACCTGGCAACCCTGCGCTGTTGCCCGAGATCTGGATCCACCCCGGCGTGGTGCCGTCTCCTTTTGACCTTTTGACCCCAGACTTCTGGGGGAATAGCTGAATCAATTCATTAGTCAATCAGAAGCATGTAAATATCTTCACGGTGGCGTAAGAGGACGAACAAGGTGTCCTTCAACATCTACGCTTCCAGGCGATTGCAACGGTGCCACACATGAGCATATTCGAACATGTTTAATGGTAGTAATTAGCTGTCGAAATTGGAGGCCTTAATCAATACTGAGCAGCTATTGATTTGCTTCCCGATAAAGATTTGTCACAAATGACATGTTATTTAGCATCTACACGTTGAGCTGAGTCCAATGACACCAAGAACGACACTCTAGCTAATGGTAACATGTATTTTACATGGTACACCTAGGTCTAGGACATGATCTCGGTGTAGCAAGAGGCCGAGCTTGATCTCATTGGACTCAGCTTAACGTGTCGATGCTAATTAACATGTAATTTGTCAAAAATCTCCATCGGGAAGCAAATCTATAGCTGGTCATTATTGATAAAGGCCTCCAAAATCGACAGCTAATTACTACCCCGAAACATATTCAAATATGATCATGTGTGGCACTGTTGCAATCGTCTCGAAACGTAGATGTCAAAGGACACCTTGTTTGCTCTGTTGCACCACCGGGAAGATATTTTCATACTTCTAATGGATTGATTCATTTAAGGTTCTCGGAGTGAGACTTTAAGTGGCTGCAGCAGAAGTGTTGAGACAAAAGATGATATCAAGAGATTTATAGAATATTCCCATTCACATTATGATTCTTCGTCGTAAAATCCGACGAAACATCCTTTACATTCACAGAGCGAAGATTATGAAAGTCCAGGCTCAGCAAGTGCTCCATCTCGTTGCACCTGCACCCAGCGGCTCGCTTGCAAGATTTTGGCCTGAAGTTCTTCCCAGACCTACACCCTAGCCATCCAACATGCATATCTGAGAATCAGGCCTCTCTTTAATAATGACAAAAAGTTATGAGAGAAACACACATTAACTTTTTGTTATCTCATAAGCGGCGTGGTGCCGGCTCCTTTTGACCTTTTGACCCCCGACTTCAAAAACGTGGCCACAGGCCAGCTGTGTCTACACACCTTTAGCCACAAATGTACACCTCCATCCCACAAAAAATGGGGACTAGAAACTAACCTCTGTCTTATGTACATTTACTGTACTGTTGGAGGTCACACCCCTTTGCCGACCTTTTCGAGATAGCTAGGGAGGCTAAAATGTTTACACACATTTCCCGGGGCCCCGTGTACGACATATCCGAGATTTGGAGTTCTAGCCCTTAGAGAAAAAAAGTTTTCCCAAATGGAGTGTCATTTGGACAAAGCCCCTCAGAAGTGTAGCCTGCAAGTCCTAATGGTTCAGAATGTGGTGGAAAAACAGTTTTTGAGACAGGAAGGTCCTACCGCCCTGAAATTTTAATACCTTATTCTAGGGCCTAACTGGGACCTCCGCACCGAAACTTGGCCCGGTCGGACCCCGAGGGCAGGAAGGGGGGGCCTGCCCTCGGGGTCTGACCGGGCCAAGTCTCGGGCAGGAAGGGCCCCCCCTTCCTGCCCTCGGGGTCCAACCGGGCCAAGTTTCGGTACAAAAAAAACTGTTTTTCCACCACATTCTGAACCATTAGGACTTGCAGGCTACACTTCTGAGGGGCTTTGTCCAAATGACACTCCATTTGGGAAAACTTTTTTTCTCTAAGGGCTAGAACTCCAAATCTCGGATATGTCGTACACGGGGCCCCGGGAAATGTGTGTAAACATTTTAGCATCCCTAGCTATCTCGAAAAGGTCGGCAAAGGGGTGTGACCTCCAACAGTACAGTAAATGTACATAAGACAGAGGTTAGTTTCTAGTCCCCATTTTTTGTGGGATGGAGGTGTACATTTGTGGCTAAAGGTGTGTAGACACAGCTGGCCTGTGGCCACGTTTTTGAAGTCGGGGGTCAAAAGGTCAAAAGGAGCCGGCACCACGCCGCTTATGAGATAACAAAAAGTTAATGTGTGTTTCTCTCATAACTTTTTGTCATTATTAAAGAGAGGCCTGATTCTCAGATATGCATGTTGGATGGCTAGGGTGTAGGTCTGGGAAGAACTTCAGGCCAAAATCTTGCAAGCGAGCCGCTGGGTGCAGGTGCAACGAGATGGAGCACTTGCTGAGCCTGGACTTTCATAATCTTCGCTCTGTGAATGTAAAGGATGTTTCGTCGGATTTTACGACGAAGAATCATAATGTGAATGGGAATATTCTATAAATCTCTTGATATCATCTTTCGTCTCAACACTTCTGCTGCAGCCACTTAAAGTCTCACTCCGAGAACCTTAAATGAATCAATCCATTAGAAGTATGAAAATATCTTCCCGGTGGTGCAACAGAGCAAACAAGGTGTCCTTTGACATCTACGTTTCGAGACGATTGCAACAGTGCCACACATGATCATATTTGAATATGTTTCGGGGTAGTAATTAGCTGTCGATTTTGGAGGCCTTTATCAATAATGACCAGCTATAGATTTGCTTCCCGATGGAGATTTTTGACAAATTACATGTTAATTAGCATCGACACGTTAAGCTGAGTCCAATGAGATCAAGCTCGGCCTCTTGCTACACCGAGATCATGTCCCAGACCTAGGTGTACCATGTAAAATACATGTTACCATTAGCTAGAGTGTCGTTCTTGGTGTCATTGGACTCAGCTCAACGTGTAGATGCTAAATAACATGTCATTTGTGACAAATCTTTATCGGGAAGCAAATCAATAGCTGCTCAGTATTGATTAAGGCCTCCAATTTCGACAGCTAATTACTACCATTAAACATGTTCGAATATGCTCATGTGTGGCACCGTTGCAATCGCCTGGAAGCGTAGATGTTGAAGGACACCTTGTTCGTCCTCTTACGCCACCGTGAAGATATTTACATGCTTCTGATTGACTAATGAATTGATTCAGCTATTCCCCCAGAAGTCTGGGGTCAAAAGGTCAAAAGGTCAAAAGGAGACGGCACCACGCCGGGGTGGATCCAGATCTCGGGCAACAGCGCAGGGTTGCCAGGTCCTGCAAAAAACATGCCCCCCACATACCGTTCAAAATCCACCCAAAATGTCCTAGAAGCATCCCAAATAAAAAATGATATTATTGGCCATTTTGGCTAACGTTTTGAAAGTAATACTATTTGAGAGAATATTTTTTTGTTGTTGTTTTAGCAGCGAAATGCACCGTGTGCGTGTGTGTGTGTGTGTGTGTGTGTGTGTGTGTGTGTGTGTGTGTGTGTGTGTGTGTGTGTGTGTGTCTGTGTGTCTGAGCGTGCGTGTGTGCGTGTGTGTCTGTGCGTGTGCGTGCGTGTGTGTGTGTGTATAACACGCTATTTTATGTTGAAATGCGACGTAATCCAGTGTTCACGAAACGTACACTGTCAACGTAGGTATGCTTTTGGCGACTGGGCAGATATACGTGTTTCTAACAAGATGATATCATTAAAAGTTACATAAAGTAGCAGTTTAATAACACAAACGCAGGAAGCACGTGAGCTGCTAGTTTAGCGAAAGCAACCTGACGTCCTTGAAACATGCGAGCGAGCCGATCAAATCCTAATAACTATAAAACTAAAGATCAGACACAATTACTGACTGAAGATTATGCAAGTAAAAAGTATATTTCTCGCTAGAAATGTTATTAGAAACACGTTTAACGGTGAATCGGTCCTAAAATATTGCATTTCCCATTCAGATAATAAAGATTAATAAAGATCATACACATTCACTGACTGAAGATTATGTAAGGAAAATGTACATTTCTCGCTAGAAAAGTCATTAGAAACGCGTTTAATGGTGTATCTGTCCTAAAATATTGCATTTCCCATTCAGATAATAAAGATTAATAAAGATCATACACATTCACTGACTGAAGATTATGTAAGGAAAATGTACATTTCTCGCTAGAAATGTCATTAGAAACGCGTTTAATGGTGTATCTGTCCTAAAATATTGCATTTCCCATTCAGATAATAAAGATTAATATAAGATACGCCGTGTTCCGGAGCCGCGGGGGATTCTGGGAATTGGGGTTCTCAGTTGACAAATGGGGCTTTTGTTAACTTGTTTTGTTGTTAGGATTAAGTGGGGTTAATGGGTTCGGGATGTTATGTGGTTGTGTGTTGTTCTATTAACATTGTTCGTGTGTTCATTATTGTCGACACCGTCACCGAGAGTGACGTGACCATCGTTTCGTGCAGCTGTTCCGTGTTGAAGTCTCGTTCAATAAAAACCAACTCTCGTTGTCGAGCGTTCAATAAAAACCAACTCTCGTTGTCGAGCGTGCCCCCCCCCTACAAACGTGTCCCCTCCCCCTCAACAAACGTGTCCCCCCCCCCCCCATTCTACTAACGTGTCCCCCCCCCCCCCCCCCCCCCTACAATCGTGTGTCCCCCCCCCCTCAACAAACGTGTCTGTTTATTATTATTATTATTATTATTTTTCCACAATGTCTTGTTTTTAAACGATTTATGATAACTTTATGCTCTGTAAGGTGACCTTGGGTGTCTTGAAAGGCGCCTCTAAATTAAATGTATTATTATTATTATTATTATTATATATTTATATATTATCGTATATTATTATTATTTATTATATTATATTATATATTATATAAATATATATATGTGGGAAATCCATCCTGGGATTTATAGCGGTTGCAAGTACACACGAGCCACCTCCGATGCATGCGTACTTCGAATTGGAACAGTGCTCGGGCAACGACTGATGACGTTTCACGAGTCCACGAGCACACGAGCACGCACAAGCACGCGAATAGAAACGGAGGCGAGCATAGGCGAGGACCGGCTTCTTCTTCTTCGCTGGTGGCCAGGCTTAGTTAATGCTAAATGATAACAACTGTACCGAGAGGATGTGGCTGCAGCAGGCTAACCTGACAGCAATCTAAACAAGACTTCACCCCTGCTCTCAGATATACGTGTTTCTAACACGATGATATCATTTAAAGTTACATAAAGTAACGGTTTAATAACACAAACGCAGGAAACACGTGAGCTGCTAGTTTAGCGAAAGCAGCGTCCCTAGTAACCTGACGTCGTTGAAACATGCGAGCGAGCCGATAAAATCTTCCCAATAACTATAAAACTAAAGATCAGACACAACCACTGACTGAATATTATGAAAGGTAAATGTAAATTTCTCGCTAGAAATGTCATTAGAAACACGTTTAATGGTGTATCTGTCCTAAAATATTGCATTTCCCATTCAGATAATAACGATTAATATGGCTACGTAACAATTTCACCAAATGCTAGGAGAACGTATCGCCCCCTGTTGGTGCTATTCCCCCATTCATTTCGAATGGAGAAGGACGCGTGTTCAGGGTGACGCATTGGTCAGGCAAAGCGTGAACCTGAACACGCCTTGCGATGTGGACACACGTATGTATCCTTACGCCTTGGCGTGATACCGGGTTGCACACACACACACACACACACACACACCCCACACACACACACACACACACACACACACACACACACACACTCACACACACACACACACACACACACACACACACACACACACACACACACACACACACACACGCACACACACACACACACACACACACACACACACACACACACACACACTCACACACACACACACACACACACACACACACACACACACACACACACGCGCGCCCAATTAATGGCTCAAGAGCACCTCCATGTGGTGAATGGCAACTATTGCAATAGTTTGGTTGAAAAAATAGGGATATTTAAGATTTTTCTTTTTTAATTCTTAAAATAAAATAAATGTTGAAGAGATAGAAAGGATGAATACTGATGCTTGTACAACATTAGTTTCGAAGAAAAGCATTTCTGGATTGGTGTCGAAGGTTACTTCAAAGTTTTTATTTGTCAAATGAGAAAACAGTTATTAAACATTTCTTAAATAGATACCAATGTATAATAATTGTCAAAGGTTGTATGTACACGCGCGCGCACGCACACACACACACACACACACACACGCTGACGGTTGCGTGCTGACGTCACCGTCCCGCTACGCTCGGAAGACTAGTGGAGGAATGTGCGGAAACTTCCCCCGACACTTTCTGCTTTGTTTCGTCCGTGGAAAACCGTTGTTGACGAGAAGAATTTAAGAGATTCAATCAGAATAACGGGTAAGTGGGCCGTCAGATAAAAGCGACCTCTTGTCTAAGTTTTTGATCGACGCTGAAGGAACTGTCTCAACTTGAAGAATAATAGTTTGGAAAATGGAGGCAGTTGTGTGCGGGGAGGAGGGGGTGTCGGGTGTTGGTGAGAAAAGGCGAGCGAGGCGCTGTCCAGGGCTGATTATAGCCCGAGTTCAGCACCAGTGATCACACTCGCCCAACAGATGTTTAAGGACCGAATCGAGCTCGGCCAAGTGTAATATACTAGTTTAATGATCTGTTTTTGGAGTATCGCGTCTTTTTGAGATTCCCGAGAGTCTGAGCACTGCGTTTGACGCGCAGATCAAGCTTCCGGAAAGAAAGTTTTTGTGGCTGAAGTTGTCAGCGAGGCAATGGCCTCTCCGTGCTGGACAGCGACTAGGATTTATTTTTTCGTCGTTATTTTCACATTAATGCCAGCCTTAAAAGTGTGTTTGAATTGTGACTGCATTTGAAACACATGTACTTAAAGCCGCATACTTGGATAATTTTCGCCTGACCGAAAGTTAAAGCTTGTCTAAAGTCAAGGAGAGACTTTTGTCGAACTAAAACGTTTTCAAGTCACAATGCTCGCAAAGCTAAGGACTAAATAACTACATGGTCAAACTGAAATATATATTTTTAGTTTTACATTCGTGCAAACATTTAAGTAAACAACTTTACTATCTCTTTTATGCATTATTTTTTTCCAATATTTTTTATTTATCATTTATTATAAGTTGTGTATGTATTGTTTTCCCCTATATTAAATCAGCACGGATACGTGTACACTTTGTTCCTACTGCTCAGCGTTCCCATTTCTGGGCGCTGTCGATGAAGTTGTGGTGCTGTTCCAAAATGGCCGTGCCCACACTGTATTTCTAGGCAGGCGCGCAGAGCGATAGAGGGGGCAGGGGAGCCGCATGTTAGTCTTATTAAACAATGAATTGCCTCACAGATGGATTGATTCATTCGATCTTTCAACTGTCTAGCTGCATGGCCGATATGTGCACTAAAAATGTACAACTTGACATAAACCTGTTTCTAGTTCATAAAAAAATAAAGCTAGAACATTTATATGTTATGGAATATTCAAAAACTGTCATCCTTCGGTATTGGGCTTTTCGCTATATTAAATCTTAAGTACAAATATTTTTAAGGAAAGTACCTGTTTAGGGGAGTTAACAGTATTTAAAAACCTCAGCAACCCATTATGACCCTCTTTCTCTCTTATTCTTTCATTTAGCCGTGGTGGTGACTTTGTATCGCTGGGTGGCCCATCACCACCACCACCTCTACTACCATATCACAACCCAGAAGCAGAGCCCCTCTTTTCTCTAGCATGGCCACCCGTGCCATGTTCCCCGCGGGTGTGTTCTCGGTTGGGGGGGAGATGGTGGAGGACGAAGGCCCCAGCCTGAGTGATCTGCCCGGGAACAACCTGCCCGTGCCCCAGCTGGTAATGCTGGCAAACGCGGCCACAGCGGTGGGGGGCATGGAAAGTGCGGCGGAGGACGGGGCCAGCTGCGACGGGCTCACGGAGGAGAAGGACATGGTGGAGCTGAAGACGGTTGGCTGCACCTACTCGGACAGCGAGGGAGAGAGCGTGAGGTAGAGTGGGCGATTCACAGAATGGTTTTTATTTCACAAACTGCTCGGCAAGGCAGATACTATTAAGCAAGTTTCTACTTTTCGTTCTTTCACCGATAAGTTTGTTGCATCGGAGATGAGATTCCTGTAGCTTCTTTATGGAGCTTCTCCAAATGTTCAATGTCTGTGCCTTGATTGTTATCGGCCTCACTTTTCACTTCTCTGCTGTGCGTATTAATGTAACGGTATAAAGAGATGACTACTCGTACCCTTCAACCATTCTAACGAGCAGTGATCCTCGGCAGATACAGCTACGACCAGCAGAACCGGGTCGAGTTCTGCATCGTGGAGTACGTGGATTCCCCCGGACCCCGGGTTTGGACCCCAGCCCCCAGGAACAAAGTCCAGGATGACCACGAGGCAGCGGAGGAGGAGGAGGAGGAGGGGGAGAAGAAGAAGGAGGAAACCAAAGACTCGGAAGAGGACGTCAAGGATCTTTCCAAACCACAGGAGGCGAGTGCCCCCGACACGGCGGAAGCTTCTGCCGCCGCCGCCGCCGCCAAACGCAGGAGTAGCCACGCCGCCGCGGTGGAGAGCGCCAAGAAGAAGAAGCCCTTCCACTGCAAGCCCTGCAACTACCAGGCGGAGAACGAGGAGGAGTTTGTGGAGCACCTGGGCACCCACGCCGTCAGCAAGAGGATGATGCTGAACCGCGTGGAGGGCCGGAGCAAGGCCAAGGGCCCGGGGGCCGGGGGCCCCGTGCCGCCGGCGGAGGCCGGCGGTGGGGACGAGGCGGACAGCAAGGGCGTGATCCGCTGCGAGAGGTGCGGCTACAACACCAACCGCTACGACCACTACGTCGCCCACCTCAAGCACCACAGCAAGGAGGGGGAGGACCAAAGGTACGTGGCACGCGCCGCACTTAAAGGTTTAAGGGGCCCTTAAAGGTTTAAGGGCCCCTTAAAGGTTTAAGGGGCCCTTAAAGGCTTGTAATCATGACAATTATTTACTGTAATTACCAACTGGGGTCAACTGAGATCATTGCTGAACGACTCTGGAAGAACTTTATCGTGTTGTGGGCCGACTCGGCTCATGGCTCACGGTGATGTGTTGTTTCCTACGCTCCCTTTAGGGTGTTCAAGTGCACTCTGTGTCCGTACACCACCGTCAGCCAGTACCACTGGAGGAAGCATCTGCGCAATCACTTCCCCAGCAAGCTCCACACCTGCGACCAGTGCTCCTACTTCTCGGACCGCAAGAGCAACTACATCCAGCACATACGAAAGCACACCGGTGAGCCTCGGGCGGACCGCTGTTCCTCTTCAACACCATCCTGGGGGGGGGTCCTTTAAGAATGCACTCAGTGTTAGAAAGATGAGTTTACGTTGTCCAAAAGGAATCGATGAATAATTAGAGGGATTAGCAAAGATTAATGAGCAATGATATTCAAGGTTCGTTGGGTACTCCTGAAACTCTCGGTCAATGCTACTTGTTGTTGGTCTCTTTGTGTACTGACCTCTTTGTGTGTGTGTGTGTGTGTGTGTGTGTGTGTGTGTGTGTGTGTGTGTGTGTGTGTGTGTGTGTGTGTGTGTGTGTGTGTGTGTGTGTGTGTGTGACCCAGGAATGCGTCCGTTCCGGTGTCCCTACTGTGACTACTCCAGCTCCCAGAAGACTCACCTGACCCGTCACATGAGGACCCATTCAGGTGAGATATCTGCTCCCGTTGGTCTTCTCTCTCCTCTACCATAGCTACAGACACACGGTCGTAGATGGTTCGTAACCTCTGTTACAGGAACTATAGACACCAACCCCTTAAATAACTTCCCTATTTAATATTGTAGTATTTGTGGTAAGTTGGCAAATCGTTTATTAGCAGTTTTTTTTATTTTCTTAATAGTTTATAATCAAATCAAAAAGAGCGGTATAATTAATCAGAGTAGTAGTAGTAATTGTCCATTTAGAATAACAATCAGTATTTTAATGCTTCAACTTTTTGTGTCCTTTGTTGCCCTCGCTGGAAACAGTTGATGTGGGATAAGTATGGTAAACATACACACACACACACACACACTGCATTCTTGTGATATTCTGTGTGTTTGAGCAACCTCCCTCCTTGTTTGGCTCCGCCCCCTGCCTGTGTTCCTGCTCCACGAGTGTGATTGACGGTCCCTGTTGACCATAGACAGTGGATCCTGACCATAACGGGGCTTTGGCTCACCAACAGTCCTCACCAAAAGCTGGAGTCAAATCCACTTTAAAGTTTTGGGAATGAGTATAAAAAGGATTAGCAAGGATACAGGTCATCGAAATCAGACTGAATTTGTTATAATAATAATAATACTAATGTGTTACTTGTTAGGGTAGAGCAATATGGTGAGAACTGTGGTATATTTATCATCAAATACTTATTAAATCTCCAATTGGTTGGGAGCCACTGCTATGGAGCCTGAGCCGTTCGTACCGTGTATTGAATCCCCGTGTCTCCGCTCTGAACAGGCGAGAGGCCGTTCAAGTGCGACACCTGCAACTACCTGGCGGCCAATCAGCACGAGGTGACGAGGCACGCCCGCCAGGTGCACAACGGCCCCAAGCCGCTGGCCTGTCCCTACTGCCTGTACAAGACGGCCGACCGCAGCAACTTCAAGAAGCACGTGGAGCTCCACCTCAACCCGCGGCAGTTCCACTGCCCGCTCTGCAAGTACGCCGCGTCCAAGAAGTGCAACCTGCAGTACCACATCAAGTCCCGCCACGTGGGCTGCGACATCCCCATCGACGTGTCCAAGGTCAAGCTCCGCGTCAAGAAGGGGGGGGAGGACTCCGCAGACCCCTCGGGCCGCAGCAAGGTGAGGGGCGGGGAGGACGACGACGAAGACGACGACGACGGCGGCAGCGGAGGCGACTTTGAAAGTGACGAAGAGTACGGGAGCAAACTAGCGCCGGCTCCGATCGCCCCGTCCGCCAAGAAGGGCGGGGGCCACACGCAGGCCGTGGGGACCGACGGGGAGACGGACCGAGGCCAGAGGAAGGCCAAGACCGCCGCGGCCGTCAAGGACAAGGGCGCCCTGGAGGGTAAGGAGAAGGCGGTGAGGAAGGTGACCACCAGGCAGAGGAAGGTGGCCGCGGCGGACGGAGGTCCGGCGGAGACGCCGCCGAAGAGCAGAGACCCCAAGGCGAAGAGGAGCGCCAGGAAGAAGCAGCCGCTGCCCAAGGAGACGCCGTGCGTCCAGGAGGCGGCCGAGCCGGCCAACCCCAACGAAGGGCAGGTCGTCCTGCAGCGGTCGATAGAGGAGATGAAGAAACTCCAGAAGGAGAGGAGGATGGAAAAGGTGAGGAAGGCCAAGCAGGAGGACGGTAAACCCAAGGCTGACGTCAAGACGAACAAAAGGCTCCAGTCCAGGAGGACGGGAGCAAAGAAACCCGACAAAGGGAGCGGAAAACCTGGGGAGGGTGTCTCCGTGGGAAACGGCCCAGAAGAGTCACCTGAGGTGGAACAGCCGGCGAGGAAGGTCAAGGTTGGGAAGCGGAGAGCAGTAGAGGCCTTGGACCTTTCGACAAAGCATTCTGCTGCTACCCCGACCTCAGGACTCCCCAGTCCCAAGAGGTGTAAAACGAGCGCTGCCAACAAGCCGGCCACAAAACCCAGCCTTTCTAAAACAGCCTCTGAGACGCCAGAGCCGTGTCAAGCCCCGCAGGAAGAAGAGGCGAAGCTGAAGAAGACCCGGAAGACCAACAAGAGGACGCCCGTCCTGCAGGAAGCTCCCGCCTCCCCCGGAGACACGCTGGACTCTGTCACCGGGGGCACTCCGACGGCCCCTACAGACGTCCAGCGCTCTCCCCCTGAGACCCAGAGTGAGGTGAGCCACCCCCAACCAGACTCCAGCGACGTGCAGAGGCTGACAAAACCCCGGCCGGCGCAGCAGAAAGACAAACCCGCTGCGCAGGAAACGGCGCCACAGGAAACGGAGCCACAGGAAGCGGCACCACAGGAAGCGGCATCACAGGAAGCCGCTCCTCCAGCCCCGGAGAAGGACCTCCCAGCAGCGGCCGAGGGGCCGTCCCGGGGCTCCGGCCCCGGAGAGGAGGAGGAGGAGACCCCCTGCGCCGTCGCAGACCGGCCCCCCGCGCCCACGTTCCGGCGCCCGGGGGCCAAAGCCCCGCGGCCGTCCCTGGAGCTCCCCAGGCCGGCGGAGGAGGACGAGGGGATACACAGCAGCCACGAGGGCGCCAGCGACGCCAGCGACTGCGCCTCCGAGGGCGGCAGCGAGGACTCGGGCCTCAACAGCGCCGGGGCCGGGTCGGGCAAGATGGCCAACGACCCGGAGACGCCCACCGACGAGATCCCCACGCCCACCGAGCTCAAGTGCCACCTGTGCGTCTTCTGCGACCGCACCTTCCCCCTGGAGGTGGAGTACCGCCGCCACCTCAACCGCCATCTGGTCAACGTTTATTACCCCGCCGAGGCCGGGAAGTGAGCGGAAATAAACCGGAACCAACCGGGTGTGTTTCCGTTTATTTCAGTTTATTTCCCGGCCAAAGCCGGGAAATAAACTGAAATAAACTGAAATAAACTGAAACGCACCCGGTTGGTTTCAGTTTACACGGGGACCAGACAACTCTTAGGGTGTCCCACCTGCCATATCGAAGGAGGGATTAAGAAGACGCGATTTGATAATTACAAGATCATGAAACGTTGGTCCTCCAGATGCTCATGTCTTCGGCGGCTGGTTAAACCCGTTGAACCTGTTACTGTAAGACGAAATCCAGAGGCCAAATGGATTGGACTTTTAGTTAATCACAAATAACTATTTTATATTAGTTGCCGTCTAAGTTTATCAATTTTATGATATTTTTTGTATAAATGATGAGCCTCCCTACCAGAATAGTTACTAGGAAGCTGTTTGTTTTGTTTTACAGTATTCCGAACTATAGAAATCGCATCATCTGATATCATCTGATACTTTGATAATCAAACTTTGTGCTTAAGATTTCCTTTACATTCAAGAGAATGGGGCAAAAAATGTTTTTTGTTATCAATGAGGTTTCCTTTGTTCTGTCAGTTGGGAAAACAGTAGCTGTATTGCTGGCATTACGTGTCATTTCACCATGAATTTTTTTTTAAGCTTTGAAATCCAAAGATGCAATCATCGTCCTTTGTATTTTCCTGTTCATTTCCAGTGCCTTTTGACAATCATCTGTAATGTAGTGTTTGTGTAAGTGGGTAGCTGAGGGGGTAAGGCGCTGAGGGGCCATTTACTCGATTTGCTGCCCGGTCATGTCCAACTATGTAGTTTATTTTTATTTTGGAGGAGCTGTCTCCAAATAAGTCTCCATTTCAGTTTAACAATTAGTATGATGACAAACATCTGGAAGGTTCTCGGAAGAATGGTTGGTCTCCAAGATCTCAAGTAAAACACAGCATGGCTGAAGCTTCTGTTATATTAATAACTAACAGCTAGCCAGCTAGTGGGGTACTTTTTCGTTTACTGAAGGTAATGATTTGTTCAGGTTGCATGTAACTTGGAAGCAAATGGATAACATTACCGTTTTGTTTGTGGAGACGACTGATGTGCAATACTGTCTTTTAGATACACTGGCAAATAAATTCTGACTTGATCTATTAAAATCGGCTATATGTTATGTTCTGTGTATATGTTTGTATAAGACTGGCTTTATTGCAGCCCAATATCAACTTTTTTCAACTTTTTTTCTTGTGGTTAAGTAAGCTGGTTGTACTTTACATGACATATTTTGCATAGGTGTAGTTTACATGAAATTATGTTGAAGTTTGAAGCAAAATACAGCTTGATAGGAATGTTGGTTGAGATTTGGCTTTAACTAAATCCTTCAACCATTAACTCACTGGATCGTCACAGCAGTGCCATATGAAGCGTGCCATTATATAACTTGTTATTGCAATAGAAAAAGCCCTGGTAACGCGATTCTAAACCATAGTTCATTTAATGTATTTTTGGCGTTGATGTCTACATTTGAAAATACATTTCAGCTGTAGATTCAAAATTACACCAACAAAGTAAAGTGTCTACTCCCACTTGATTCCTTTGTTACAAAACCCTTTTGACGTTTCTGTTCCAAGACTAAACATATTTTAAATAAAGTTTGGTGTTTAAATGCAATGACCGCTTTGCCTCTATTTTTTTTAAACAAATCTGTATACACTTTTTATCTCGTCAATGTTTTGTATTTATTATGATTTGATGATGAATAAAGGAATACAGGAAACGATCTGGTCAAAGTCGTAGATGAGATGTAATGGACATTCAGGACAGACCCCAGTTGTGGAAAACACAAGGACAACGATGGAAGAGGCATAGAAGACACATTACTACAAACCTAAGGCGGCCCAACACTTAAGTCAAGTCACATTAACAGAGTAGTCGAGTCGACATTGTACTCATTGCACACAGCGAGCTTCTTTTGAGAGAGTTATCTCGGATGTCATTTCAATGTCCTGAAGCTTTCTTCTGCGTCGTCGTCTTCTTCTTCTTCTTCTTGGCCGGGAGGCTCTTGGCTCCCTGCGCGGCCGTGGGCTTGGTCTCCAGCTTCAGGACGGGGCTCTTCCTTGGCTTGTAGGCCGAGGACTTGCGGACGCGCTCCCCCTTCAGCGTGACGACGTGGGGCAGCAGAGGGGGGGTCCTCAGGGAGAGGCCCGACGTGCCAGGGGCGTGCGCTCTTAGGACCAGCTGGTCTCCTTCCACCCCTGTCACCGCCACCCAGCCTGCCACAAAGATGCAAGAGAGCGTGGTACTTTATTGATCCATAGAATTGGGGTAGAAAGTAGTGTAATGCAGACTGACCGCCACTTTGCTGGCATAAATACTTATACATTTTGATTCACTCCAATTACTATGTCAACACTCGTCCCACACCTTCCAGAAACTTCCACCACAGTTAACTTATGACCGCTGGCTAATGCGTGCTAGCCGAAGCAGCAGCAGCACTCAGTAGTTCCCGTGTGGGGTTGCGTTTGGTCACCTGCAGAGGACATCTTGATGTCGGCCGTGGCTTGGAGGTACCCTAGACCCTTGAGGGTGAAGTCCTGGGACACCAGTGGAGGAAAGCTCTTCATGCGCTCCTCCCCGCCCATCGGAACCTGAGAAATAGGTCAGGAGGAATGTTAAACGCAATGGACACCGCAATAGCCCAACACGCATGTTGACTAGTAGCTATAAATTAAGCATTAGACATGCTGCTGTACCCATAGCCAGAGAGAGACTGACGGACATGGAGAGAGAAAGACAGACAGACAAAGGGAAGTCAGACAAGCAGACAGACCCCCAGTAGGACGTTCCCCGCGTGTTTCTGGTAGAGGGCGTCGGCCCGGTCCAGGCTGGTGAGGTGGACAGGAAGCTCATTGGACGCCACCACCGTAAACCAGCAGGCCTTCTCCCCCTGAGGACACAGAACCCCCCCAGGTACATCGCTGGTTAGGGTTAAGGCCGATTTAGGGTCGTTTTAGACGCAGAGACGTAAGCACGTAATTTACACAAGGGACTTGTTTTAGACAAGTTTTGATTTACGGTTCCTTAAGGATTGCGCGTGTTGCAAGGGGATTCTCCGCCAGAACAGTAGGGGGAGCAACGAACGAATCTGTGGGCGTGGAAGTGGAAATCGCTGGCTTGTTTATATTTATGCACTTCCAGTATTTTCGACGAGAGTAGCAGTAGCTAAGTTTAGGTTGGCGGTCTTTTTCCACACTCTAAACAACCGGAAATGTGAGACTCCTGAAAGGATGTGGTTAGCTGGCCAATCACAGTCTTTGCGAGCTGCGTAGGGCCGTAGTGTTTTAGTCGCATAGTCAGGAATTTTGGGCGACGCACTTAAGCGTGTAAGGGGGGATATTTTACCGCGCAAGGGGGGGTTATGTATCTTACGTGCTTACGCGTTACGTCTAAAACAGAGCATATATCGGCCTTCAGTATTACTGCTAGTAGTTAGACTATGAACAGTAGCTCAGTTGGCTTAATTTGAGTCAAACAGATACATATTTGAGCAAATCAGAAAAATAAATTAAATGGGGAAGGGACAAATGAGGAATAAGATGAACGAATGGCTGAAGTCAGCTATGGTAGGAAACACCAAATTAAATAGCAATACACTATGGGTGAAGTTGACATGTCTGCAAGACAGTAAAAGGAATCTCTGATCAATCAGTTGATTGGCATGGTTTAAGTGTCAGACTTTGTGGCTACAGTGGCAAGATATTTCAACACCTTTAAAATAGAGAAAAGGAAGGGAGGTATCTCTAGGTCAGAGGAGAATGTATACAAATTCCTTTTCAATTGATTAGTAATTATACAAACAAGGTTTACATAATTTGTAAATGATAGTACATTATAGTTATGATTAATATTTCCCAGACAACATCACAGCTTGAGTGTTTGAGTATGTGTGAGAGTGCATGCGTTTGTTTGTCTGATTTGATCCATGCAGGAGGGTACCTGGAGGTAGTCGATTCTCCCCAAGGCCCCCAGGAAGAGTACCGTGCCTGGCTTCACGACGAAGGTCCGGGGCACGATAGCCTGCCTGGGTACCACCGCCTTCACCTCCGGGTCGGTCAGAAGACCAAGCACCTGACACAACAGACCAGAGAGACAGACAGCGGGACAGCCCAGAGAGAGAAGCACACACAGAAAAAAAGTTTCAGAGATTTCCAGAGAACACAGCTGTCAAAATGTAAACCTGGAAGCATATTTTTGCCGGATTTCGACTAACTTAGTAGTAAATTAAACAACTTTTTCAGGGGTATAAAGGAGGATCATGTGTCGACAGGAAGGGGAGGGGCCTCACATCGTGCTCCTTCATGATGCCCGGCGTGTCGAATAGCCAGTGGGCGTCTTTCAGCTCATTGTGTGAGAACTCCACCTCCTTCACCGGAGGGGGCTCTGAGAATAAATGGCCAACATAGATCGAAAAAATTAAAATACCAAGAATAAACTAGCCCTTGGGCAGGGTACTTCATCTCAGAGCTGGTTGGTCTTACCTGTGGTGGACTTCTCTTCCACACCGTATTCCCCATAGGCTAGACTGTCGGGGTCAAACTGGATCTCATCCCTCTTGGGGACTGGGTCCACTCGGAAGGTCCTCCCGATGCGACCTAACCACACCAGCCAGGGACGCACGTTAGATGCACGCACGTTAGAGTAGTCTTCAAAACCACAATGCACGATTCGGCTTTACATTCCAGGATTTGACTCTGGGTTTGGGTAACTCTCCAATGTCCGGATATTTGCATAGAAAGTGTACACATACACACACAGGAACATAACGCGACTTATCCAGATGGATGGCTGTGGGTATGGCTGTGTGGTGGAGCCAGGGGTTCTCCTCCTCACCCGTGAGGTAACCCTGCTTGCTGAGTGTCTGCAGTCTCCTCAGCTCCTCAGGCGCCAGGTCCTCCTCGCTCTGCCGGGAGTCCTTCTGCAGCCGCTCCTGGCGGCGGAACAGGCGGTACGGCGTGGGGTTGATGATGGGGAACTTGAGCAGGTTCAGCGTGGTGCCTGGGCCCCAGCGCAGGAGGACGCCAGGGGAAGGGAGCATGGGCACAGGGAGAAGGGGAAGCGCTTGGATCAGTCGATGGCTTTACAATTCATCTTTGGATGACGACAGATGCCAATGTTTCAAAACGTTTTTTTGCTACTGTTTGATGTTACTTTGTCACCTGAAGAGACTGCTAGTCTGGCTCTCTTTATGAAATGGAGATATAGTTTCACTTTCCTTTGTATTTATTGTGTGCAGATTCAACATTTGTTCAAATCCATCCGGTACTATAGGCTCGACCTCACAGATATTTCTTAACAATAACGTCTGCATTCGAATTCAAAGTAGGTCATAGATAGAAAAATGTGTATCCCACATAAAACCTAACCAACAGCCTTAAATGAGGAAACACAGTTCTGTATCCACAGAACTGAGGAATAGTTCTCCTCTCTTCAACATTCCTCTCTCCCATTCAGACCTCCTGATGGCAGCGGAACAAAGAGTCTTTCTGGGCTGGACTCTTTAGAGAGCATCCCTTCAGGGAATACTGTAACTACTGTGGTACACGACACACTGAGCAGCCTTGTCAAACAGACTGGCTTATGCCCCGCCCCTGGGAGGAGCCATAACTACACATTTATTTGATGGACTGACCAATAGGAGTGCTTAGAATGTCAGAGGACCCCTGTTTTGATTCCCCTCCCCATCCAGATGTGCACTATATTATCAATAGATCGACTCCAGTTATTGGCACTATTCCAGCTATTGTAGTTCATAAGGGGCCTTTTTTACAAGCCTTGCTTAAAACCGCTTTCAAACAAGGCAGCATTCAGCTGTTGTCTCACACATAGGGATGTTGAGCAGTGCCTCATGCGAAAATACTAAAAGGGAGAGAGCATGAAGGTGGTTGTGATGACCAGCTGAACAGCCCCCCCCCACCTCCTCACCTGGCCAGGGGGAGATGGTGGCCTTGTGGATGACATCAGTGCCCTTGGACTTGCAGTAGTCAGAGTCTAGTAGTGTGTTAAAGAGGGTGGATTTCCCAGCATTTGCCGTCCCCACTAGATACACATCGCCCTTGTACTTCCAAGACCTCTGGAGGGAGCTGATCAGGTTCTCAATGCCGTATCCTGTCTTGGCACTGATAAGGTGCACATCTTTGATGTTTTCACCGATGCCAGCTTCGTTGCAGTACTGAGAAAGCTGGCGTTTGATTCGCTGCAGATAGTTGTCAGCGTCTTTAGGAAGCAAGTCTATCTTGTTGCCCAAAACGACAATATGCTTGTTTCTTCCTACAAGGTCGGTTATATCCGGCACAATGGAGTCAGGAAGATCCAGGAGGTCGACTATGAGGAGAACCAGAGCCTTGTGGGACTTGATGCCCCGGACTACATTCCTGTAATCCTCCTTTGACATCTCGACGGTCAGTGCCTTCTGGTGGTGGACGAGGAGATAACAGCGTTGACACACAGAGTTTTTCAACCGGTCCTCACGAGTAAGTACCTTAAACTTCTCGCTGGGCAGGTATCCTGCGACCTCCGGGGCTGTGCAGTGCAGAACAGCGCCGCAGCCCGAACAGCAGGTGCTGCTGACGGGCTGGTCCGAGTCAGGGGTGCCGTGGACCTTGTGCTCCCCCCTCGCCACTTTCTTCTTCTCACTCTTGGCCTTTTTACTGATGCCCTCGTCCTCTGGGTAGTTGATGTCGTGGAATTGAACAAGAGAGTCCAGGTTGACCTCTTTCGTAGCGGTCTGCAGGGACCTCAGCTGCATCTCTAGACCTCTGTGTTGACTTTTGTCCGACAATGATCGTGGTAAAGATACATCGTTGGGAGCCTTGGGTGACGCGATCCTTTGGAGCTCTTTGAGTACAGTCTGTAATTCATCTCGGGGTTCTTCATCAACCAATTCAGCATCATCTAAAAACACAAACTCTTCTTCCTTCTCTGGGTCCACCGTGGTTGTAAAACTGGGTAAAACGGATCCCCTTTGGCTGTCCAAATGGGAAACCCTTGACCCCCGTGTACTGTAAAATAATCTGGAGGTTTGTGTGTTATGAAAAAGTTCTTCCCGAGTAATGGAAGTGGATATTTGGCCAGCAGAAAGCACATGAGCATCCCTTCTACTGGGTCTCCCAGGCAGACAAACTACATATAGATGACGGGTACATCTGGACGATACAAGTTGACGCAACGCGACCTGAAACGGGTACATCTTTACAATGTAATCCAACGGTCTTGGGCTGCATACATTAACACAAAATGGAAATCAATTCAACCTTGGCATTAAAAATAAAGACGCACGTGAAGAGTGGCAACTGATATCCTGGTCGGATGTGACGTAATTGTGACGACGTTTATTTACCTTCTATAAACGGACTGATTCTGTTATATATATTTTATAGTATCGATTACTGTATGCATTATATATATAACGACGATAATTTAATGTTTAGTAATTAATTAATAATCTAAGAGCATGTATATCATTTTATTAAAAAAAAGGAAAAATCGAGATGCACATTGCACAGTGACGTCAAGCTTTAACTTGTGTTCCGCGTGTTGTGGGCGCTGATGTCCCGAACTGTCATTGGGTTTGACTTCTGCTACCTGGAAACTTTTTACAGCTTCGCCACTCATTCATCAAAATGCTTCGGAACGCACTGTGCCGCTTGTCAAGCAAAACGGAACGCGTTTGTGCTGCGACGTCCGGTGTGGTGGTGAGTTTTATAATTTAAAAAGCTGGCCGATTGTAACAGAAATGCCACTTTTTTTACTCGAAAAAGAAGGCCTACATTGGAACCTACGGTTATTAACAAACTTTTTTCACGTCAATGTGTACATCTAAGATTTCTACGGATTCACACTTATGTAATTTGTTTTTGGTGAACGTTGTTATGAGGTGAACTTTGAGTGAGAATGATCTTTGTACAGGAGAAGATCAAAGGTGAGCGGCTGCTGTGTATATCTTAAAATGAACGTTGAACTACCACGAGGCATGCACATAAACGTTTCTGTACTTTCATCTGACTTTGGACAGTTTGTATGATTTTAAATAAAGCAATAGATAGATCACACACACACACACACACACACACACACACACACACACACACACACACACACACACACACACACACACACACACACACACACACACACACACACACACACACACACACACACACACACACACACACACACACACACACACACACACACACACACTAACCCCGTGCAAGTTATCACGTAAACGTGCACTACTTGATCTGGCCACAGATTAAGTAGTGCACGTTTCCTCCTGCTCTTCCTCCCCTAGCAGCGCGCGCTGTTCTCAACGGGGCCCCAGCAGAAACACGGTACCTTTTACGAGTTCCGAACATACTTCATCCGTCCGGACCAGAACTCAGCCTTCCTCAAGCTGACCAACGAGAAGATCCACCTGCGAACCGCTCACTCTGAGCTCCTTGGCTACTGGAGTGTGGAGTATGGAGGCCTCAACCAAGTCTTTCATATCTGGAAGTATGGTGAGGACTGAGAGAAGGAGGGTAGCACAAGATATGTACGATTTATGTAGAACTGTCAGTTCGATATAAACAAGTCAAGTCAACTGACGTCAAAGACGTTTCGATAAAAGAATAGTAGCTGAATCCATTTTTTGCTCCGTGAACAATTATCTTAGATCCCAATTGATCCTAAAAGGTCGAGAGTAGAGTCTAGAGCAGGGTTCCTCAACCTTTTTATTACTGAGGTCCGGTATGCACGGAGGGGGGGGGGGGGTGATATGAAGCGGCGAGAGGCCTTGATGAAAAGACACGATGATATTAAACTGTGAATTCTGCTGTAAGGCCATTTGAGTCCCTGATAAGATTTGTTTGCTTTATGCTATAGGCCGCAGAGTAGCCTTCAGCTTCGGCACAGCAGCTGAATGCAGACTCGGGGTCAGAATTTCAGTTTGTGCCTTAACTAAACAAAGAGACACTTTGTTGAGTGGAGTCACACTTTAACCAAACAAAGCAGACTGGTTGTGAATATGGTTGTTCAGAGGGCTTGTTCAGTATGGAGTTAGAATTGTTCATGTGAAATATAGATGCCGAATTCCAGGGCTTGAAGAGACCCTATTTTACCAGCGGATGTGATGTTGAAATCACACTGAATGAACAAGCAGATCGCCGCCCTATTCACCGCTGTGTAGTATGAACTCTCCTCCATCAAGTCATTTTAGTGTCCGTCATTATTCTTCCCAGACAGTTTTTCTCAGCGGGCAGGTGTGCGGGCAGCTCTGTCTCAGGAACCCAAATGGCTCGGGGAGTACATCTCTAAAGCCATCCCCATGCTGACCACCCAGGACAACGAGGTCACCTACCTGGTCCCCTGGAGCCAGATCCAGAGCCCGCCCAAGGAGGGCGGTGTGTAATGTCTACATGTAGCCACTTGGTGGCGGTATTTCAGTATTTAACGAAACAACACGGTTCGGTTCGATAAAGTCTTAAATTCCATGATAGTCCATAGAAGATTGTCAACCTTTCCTTATAGTCAAGTGAAAAGATCAACATAGTTGTTGATTTTTATTGATGACCGCACAGCAGAGACTGTCGTATGTGAAATTGTTGTATGCGTATCTAGAACAGTATACTTGCATTGCATCAATGTTTGAATATACTTCCTTAGACAAAGTGTCATGTTGGATTTGAATACATAAAAAAATGACATAATAATACGTACAAAAGTTAAATATTGGGATAAGGGGGAAATGAGTTTCATTGTAATGTGTGTGTGCGTTTGCGTGCGCGTGCGCCTTCAGGGACGTATGAGCTGGCCTCCTTCCAGATGAAGCCAGGAGGCCCGGCGGTGTGGGGCGAGGCGTTTCAGGCCTCCGTGTGCGCCCGTGCGACCCCCGGCTATGGCCACCTGGTGGGGGTCTTCCACAGCGAGTTCGGACCGCTCAACAGAGGTGAGCTGTGGGCGAACGCTCAGGTCCGGTCAAATCCAATTGAATCTTTAAAAGTCCATCCAAGAATGCTTAACGTCTGGGCAAATGTATTCGATGTATGAAAGGAAAGAAATGATTGGACGGGCCAGGGCCAAAGACAGGATTTTATTCTATTTTTTTTGTCAGGGCATTTGATTCATTAATTGCTTTCAGGGTGTAAAGATAATTTCAACAAATATGACAAAAAATCCTTCGACCATATTGCCTAAATGACTGTTAAGGTAGTCCACAGGGCACATTGCTGGGTTTACCAGCGCTAACAATCCTTTATACGGTACGTGCCTGGTGTAAGAAGACCTTAATTGGCCTTGCCTGCATGGGTCTTTACACGGCTGTGGAAACGCGTACAACGAGGCCCTGAAGGAGCCTTCTAGTCCCTTGCAATGAAGCTCCGGGAACTAAAAGCTAAGGGTCGTTTTGGTGAATACTTGGCTAAGGTCACCATTCCTGTGAACTTGTACGTGAACCCATGAACGCTCTGTATTCTGCTGACGGTTCATCTCTGCGTCCTGTGGGATCAGTCCACGCCTTGTGGTGGTACGAGAGTCCAGACCATCGCGCCGCCGTTCGCCATGAAGCGCACGAGGACGCCAGGGTGGTGGCTGCAGGTACGCTCATCAGAATAGCTGCTGTATCTTATGTTATAGAATACAGTGGTTTATACTGTGTTGAATAGGAAGCAATGCGCTTCCCTTAGGCTTGTTTTCATAGTTTTAATGTTTTTGTTTTGCCACGTAGCCTACAAAGTGTTACAATAAAGTACTTCATAATGGAGGCATTTTAGTTCATTCTCAAATCTATTTTTTTCAATTTAAATGGAATGGGATTGATTTGCCGAGATATCTGGTGATGTATTACCCTTCATTGTCTTGTTTAAAAAACATAAGATGTTTTAACGGGGCTCCGACAAAATATGATGAACTGGGTTTTGAATGGACGTTCAATTGACATGCCTCTTCCTGGTTGTGTGTCGTTGTTCTTCTCTCTAGTGAGGGAGAGCGTGTCCCACCTCCAGTCCCAAAGCAGTAAGCTCATGTTTCCCTGCAGCTTCTCTCCTCTGAAGTAGCACCAACTTGTCTGGAAACCATCACTTCTCCTCATCCACTGTGTAATTATGTCACGTCTAGGTTAAATCATTGCTGTCAATCACATAACATTGATATTTAGAAATTGACTCGCTGTTACACTACAAGTTTACAGTTACCTTTACTGGTACCGCTATCACGACCAATAGGAAACGTGCAACCGTTTCCTATTGATTAGTAACGATTGTTTCTGGATAGATTATTACCAACACAGGGCAAGTTTGTATAGAAAGGGAAATTAACTGGCACTTATTAGAATTGGCGATTACATCACTTTAGAGTATTTAGATAGTATTTAGAGTATAGTACTTTAGAGTATTTAGATAGTATTTAGAGTATAGTACTTTAGAGTATTTAGATAGTATTTAGAGTATAGTACTTTAGAGTATCGTGGTAGCGGTTACAGTTCAACATGCACACAGTCCTTTTTTACTTTACTTGCTTTACTTGCTATCGTCTGAAATTGAGATTATCCACAAAGTGGGTTTAACCGTTTTGAATATAAACAAATGATTATACACTTTATAATCCAACTGTGTTTTATATTTGCGAATTTTGCAAATCATGAATAATGTTTTCTGTTGCGACCATAGAATATCCCCTAATCTTGATTAAATGCACTAATATATGTTAGATCAGCCTTATAGCATGAAATGTGAAAATAATAAACAGACTTTATGAGTATGACTTTAGGATTTCTCCTTTTTGACTGAGCATTCACAATTAAAGGGAAACCTCACCAATCTCTATTAAGCTTTGTATCGTTAGAAACCCACTCATATTTTTGAACGGGACTCGTGCATCATTCCCTTATTTTCCCCTGAGACCGGAGAGATCCGTATCGATCTCTAACAGTTCCTGTTTTAAATGACGCAATATGACGATTTTTGCGTCATTTAAAACAGGAAGTGTAAGAGGGGAGGACGAGCCAGGCCCTCTGCACCGAGCCGCTCCTTATCACCCCGGCCTTCAACCTGCCCTTCGTCGTCCACACCGACGCATCCGCGGTGGGGCTGGGAGCGGTCTAGTCACAGGTCCGGTCCGGCGAGGAGCACCCGGGGACCGACGTATATCAGCCGGAAACTCCTGGCCAGCGAGAAAACCTACTCTACCGTAGAGAAGGAGGCGCTGGCGATAAAGTGGACCCTGGAGAGGCTCCGCTACTACCTCCTCGGACGCACCTTCACCCTCGTCACAGACCACGGCCCCCTGAAATGGATGGCCACGGCCAAAGATACCGACGCCTGGGGGACGCGCTGGTTCCTGGCGCTGCAGGACGACCACTTCCAGGTGGTCCATCGGCCCGGACGCGCACACGCCAACGCAGACGCACTGTCCCGGAGGGACGCCTGCCTAGGTCTATCCAGGGGGGTCCCCGACTTGCAGCTGAGGGTGGGGGTGTGTGGCAACCCCGATCCAACTGGGGGGGTCGAACCACGCCAGCACCGGGGGCAGCGCCCTCTCCGCGGACAGGTAGTCCGAGGGAGGTATGTGCCGAGCACGCACCAGACGAGGAGGACGGCCGAGGTGGAGAGACGCGGTAGGGGGAGATCCCACCAACCCATACGAACGCTAATACGCTTCCCCCCCAGGACTGAGTGGGAGAAGACGGGAGCGATAGAGACGCCGACCTCGCAGCCGGACCAGACCCGGAGACGGCCCCATTTACCCCCTAAGAGGAAGAACTTATGTTGTCTTTTGTTTAACCTTCGTTCCCACGTGAGGTACACGAATTAAAGTCGCTGACCCGCAACCCTTTTTTGAGCGTGTCCTTTGAAAAACTGCCACAATATGTGTAAGGTCTGCCTCACTTGTATTCATTTTACTCTGCAATAACTTGAATGGAACTTTAGATCTTTGGGGATAAGCAGCACAGCAGTCAGGTAGCTATTTAAAGCTATAATAAACCTTGTATTTCGTTTATTTAGATAAAGCATTATGAAAAAGTTTGCATGCACAATAAAGCATACAAATTAATTTGGCGCCCAGCATTTTCACTTTCCCTCTGGGCTAAGCCCCGGATGTTTATGAAACCTAGAAATCCCCACCCTAATCTATTCTCTTGAGTTGAGGCAATAAAAATGCGATATGCGTGGAAGGGAGACGGGAAGGGAGGAAGGAGAGGGGAAAAGGATTAGAGGGGAGAAGAGAGAAGGAAGAGTAGTATTTAGTGACCAGAACTGTATGGAGTGTATCGTGTGTGTGTGTGTGTGTGTGTGTGTGTGTGTGTGTGTGTGTGTGCGTGTGCGTGTCTATATAGTTTGTAACTATATTAAGTTAATCTTTGGTGTGTGTCTATTTGGTGTGTTTATCTTTATGGTATGGTTTGTATCTATGGTGTGTGCGTGTATATATATGGTTTGTATCTATCGTGTGTGTGTGTGTGTGTGTGCATATGGTTTGTATCTATGTTGTGTGTATCAATATTGTGTGTGAATCTATATGTGTGCATCTGTGGTGTGTGCGTGCATATGGTGTGAATCTACATGGTGTATTTGTGTGTGTGTGTGTGTGTGTGTGTGTGTGTGTGTGTGTGTGTGTGTGTGTGTGTGTGTGTGTGTGTGTGTGTGTGTGTGTGTTAATGGTGGTAGGGGATGACTCCAGTTTAACCAGTGAATGAGTCTCTCTGGTCTCTTTGGTGAAAGCTTCCTTCTCACTCCTCAAAGGGCCGTTCAGGATGCTGCCAAGTTACAGTTGCAATGGAGACGGTATCTCGCAGAGCGCTCAGAGAGCAGATGTTCTCGTGTGGTAACATCGCCCTCTGCTGTCCACATCCGCTCACTACACACACAGGGACGCTAGATCACCCGTGACAAACTTTTCACCAACTTGACATCAAACAGTAGTAACACACACACACACACACACACACAGTAAGGTGAATTGAATGAATACTTTTTTCGTTTTGAAGTATGAATCTAAATCAGTCAAATCAGACTCATCCCTTTAATTAAAATGAGGGAGGTCATTTAAGATCAAATAAAGAGCTGAAATAGCCTCTCACTTTTACCAAGGCGACCAGAGGGCGCTGAACCTGCGTTGAGTTTTACTTATAGCTCCCCTGCCAAGTGTTTTTCTTAATTAGTTAATTGGTTGCATCTGGTGCGTTTCACTTAAGAGGGAACCGGACGATCCCAGAAACCAGAACGTGTGTGTCCTGTTTCACAGGTTAAAGACTTTTTGAAGTAAAGAGGAGCATCTCATCTGAACCTGATGTGAGTAGAATTGTGTGGCTTATGCTGCTATCCATTTTGATGGTAGGCTGGTACGAACGACCAGCTTCAGCGAGAACGTGACGTATTTCCCTTGCTCCAGCCTTCCAGTTTGCCATTTGTGTCCGACGAGTTTGAGAAGAAAACTATTTTGGAAAAAAGAAATAATCCAGTATAATGGTCGCCAGCCTTTACAGAAACATTAACATTGCAAGCCTTTTACATTGCAATAATATCTTGCCATTTTCGCCAATTTAAATTTCAACAAGTTCTGTCGTGTTTCTGTCGAGCCACGAGGGGTAGTAGCGGGCTAGTCATCATTAGCAACATAGCCTCTTTAGCAAACCAGCTTGAAAACACAACTTTACATTGAATTGCACGCAAAGCATGACCGTGCAATGCATAAATTGGTGACCGGATTAAAGCGGCAATGAAATAAAGTGTGTAAGAGGATTTAAAATCGACATTACAACCCCCAACGTGGTACAAATATAAAGAAAATACAGCTCAATCCCCATTGACTATGGGCGCAGCCATCTTCTTTGCTAGTTGTCCAGATCTGCTCGCTCTACTGAAAGCGACGAGATACTACGACCGAAAGGGGGCGTGCCTCAGTGAAATTCCGCAAGAAAGCTGGGAGATCTGCGACTTTACCACTTCGTACATCCAAATGGATAGCAGCATAAGCACAACTGACGTGACTTGTATGTTGAATATAAATCACTGATAATGTGTGAGGGAAATCGGGGATTGCGGTGGTTTAACTCTCATTTGAAATTTAAATAATGATTCTACCTGAAAGTAACATTTTAGAGACTATACATTCAAACTTTCAAACTCTGACTAATGACAGTCAAATAATTAGTATAACTTGTATTAAAAAGCTGGATTAGTTAATTATCTTTAATTATTTAAAAGTTGGATGATCCCAAAAGCCCTGAATTTGTATTGTCATTAATTTATCTGATTTAATGGAGATGGTAGATGTTGAACTGTGGGATAGTGCCTAAGTTTGGGGACCATGAGTAAACTGTTCCTTCCTTCAAAGGTCTAGCATGGATATTTAACTGCAGTTCTGTGAGTATCCCAACTTAACCATGAAGATGAACTGCAAACTGTAAGTCATAAGTTTCTCATTACTCTTGGGCACATTGATGTATTTTGGCTTCCTGGTGAGTTAACCCGTTACCTGAAGGTTGATCTGAATAGTAAGGATGTTTCATTGGTTCATGGGTTACTTAAGTGTTTGGTTTGGTTTATGTTGGTTTTAATGATTCGTTAAAATGGTTACAGGCTCTAAGTTATTGTTGTAAGCTGGAGTAATGGGTTGGGCTCTGATATCTTCAGTCTTCTTTCCAGCTACTTTCCTGAGCTCTGCATCTTCATCAAATAAGTGTTGCTTTACTGATGAGCGTGTGGTCTGAGTGAGCAGAGGTGCATACTGGGATACAGAGCTGTCTCAAGTCTACAGGTCTGTAGACACGCCCCCTCAGGGGAAACCGAGTGTTTGAGAAACCGTCGTGACGTCAGTTACTTGGACTGGAATGTTCTTTAAGATGGAGACAGGGATTCAGAAGGAGAAACACCAGGGGGAGATGAGGGGGGCTTCTCATCTCAACGACTAAAACACAACTTCAGTCTGACACGGAGAACCATGGAACACATTCAACAGTCCCCTCCAGGCATCATGACTCATCAGGAACAGTTTCATTTCCAAGAAGGTCTTATTTGGGGCCATCCCCATATGGATCCTTCTCCTCGAGAGCCACCCCCCTCCACTGGGTGGTCTTCTGAACAGATGACCTCCTTCCTGCCCTCAGGCTGACTAAAGCTGCACCGTTTGCATCTGTGAAGGTCCCTCATTCAGGAAACCACTGGACTACAAAGACATGACTTCAGAGACGTTGAATCAACCTGAGACACATTTTGGAGACGCCAAGCATAATCCATCACCAATGTGGGACGCCACTGAAGAATGTTGTACATAATTAACGTCTCTGGAGACATTGGTTGTTCTGTTCTGGGTGCCCTGGCAAGAGAGCTGGGGGTGGATGATGGAACGATATTTGGCATGAGGTTTTTAGCCTGCATGATTGTTTGGTCTTTTATGGCTCAGTGGTGTGTGTGTGTGTTTGGGTTTGACATGAGATGGAAGATTTTTGAGCGTCGCTAGGGTTCTACTGTGTGTGTGTGTGTGTGTGTGTGTGTCTCCCACACACCTGGCATGGGGTTCTACGCGTGTTTGGTTCCACCTGGCATGGGGTTCTACGTGCGTGTCCTCGGTTCTAGTCTTTGACAGTGATGATGTTCACACGGGGGTCTGTGTGGTTGGCTTGGGATATTGGAATGGTCAACTAAATCATACTTGACGGACGGCCACATGTTTACTTGAGGCCTCTAGTAGACATGAAGAGCCCAGAGCGACGCTACGGAGCGATATCCAACACACTGGGCAGGAAGGAGAGTATCCAAATCAAGTGTCAAAGGATGCAAGCGGCGTGTTCAGATCAGTGACTTCAAACTAGGACTACACCAATCAGGATCAATGGAGGATGGACACCTAAAGGCATTCCACAAGGAGTCTGAAGTTGGAAAGGGACCTAAATGGGTATTCAAGATGAACTTCAGACCTGTAATGAGACTGCTCTTCCTACCTGGCTGGATTGATGGAGAGCCCTGTGGATCTTGTCTTGCTCTCGGTTGCACGTCTTCTCAGGCTGTACTGGATTTGTTTCGGACAGGACTAGATGAAAGATTGGTCCCCTTAAATCAGAACCAATCTTGGAACGCCAACTAGTGCGCACTTCGAGCTCAAGGTGTAAAGAGGAGAATGTTTCAAAGTGTTCCATGGTACTCTGATGAAGACCGTTGTTGTGTTCCACTGGCTGAGAGGAAGAACCCTCGCATCTTCCTCTTGGCCTTTCTCCTCTGAGGATCCTGGCGCCATCTAGAAGGATATTCCAGCTCATGTAACTGATGTCACGACAGATTCTCAAACACTTGGTTTCTCCTGAGGGGCGTGTCTATAGAACTGAAGACTTCAGACAGCACTGTATCCCAGCATGCATCTCTGCTCACTCAGACCACACCCCCATGAGTAGGATGCAACACTCTAGTGATTGAGATGTAGAGTTTTATAAGTAACGAGGGAGCAGACAAAGGTGATTAGAACACAATGGCATGTCAAGTCTGTAAATCTTTAAACCATGAAGATGGTTGGATAGTTCAGGAATTGGGCTTTTTTATTATGGGCAGTCCTTTCACTCAGATGCCCACATCTCACTGGACCTGTGCATGTGTTGGCTGGCTGGCATGATTTGCTGTTGGTGATGAGGCTGTTAGGGTGACGTTGCAGGGCTATGGTCGGCTCTCTGTGAGCTCAACGTTTAGATTTGCTCTGTATGGTTTGTACCCTGAATAATCTAGATAATTGTTAAATGTAGACACGGTTTTGTATTGAATGATTTTAGGTTTAAAGTTGTTGTGGGACGTACATGGTAGTTTGGTTCTTCGTACGGTTTTGAGTGATTTAACTTGTACACACTGGGTGCATAATAATGTAAAGGTACACTGAATAGTAGTAATTACCAACAGCAACAAACAGATCTCCTCAAGGTAAGTCTGTTGGCTGTGTTTTAATGAAGATCATCGCTGGACTTCAGGATCTTCCTCCGTTCAGCTCAAGGTGAGGCGCTGGTTCTGTTTTTTCTTTGGTTGGTTCCGGCCGGAATGTTCGGATTCCGGTCGGACGGTTTGTGCTTCCCGCCGTGGAAGGTTCTGAGTGCGGTCACTTGATTTAGTCTCAATGGTTAGCATAGAACGTTGTAGTCTTGGCAACCATAAGAAACCACCTGGCAGTTAGTTGGACGGGAGTCCCCTGAGGGAATCTGGCGGAACGCCGTTGCCAACGGAAACTTTTTTTCAGTTGTTTCCATTGGGAATTGTTGTCCCTTATCTTAAACAACTTAAGTTTGATATTAAATACATACTGACACGTACGTCGTACAATATGTTGATAATTTCCGATGGTTGCGCCGTACTTTTAACCACGTTGACGTGACGGGACTCTCGCCGCGTACAAAACGGCGTTCTACTTGCGGGCCCATTTTTGACATCAGTGAAGGCTGAAAATCATTTCAAGGTGGAAGATAATTTGACATTTCTTCAACGGAACCCAGCACCTGAATATGGCGAGTATATTTGATTTAATATCGATACTGCTTAGTGTTCTTTGTTACTTCAGCTTTTGTACGTTCTAAATATCTGCTGTCATTAATTGCCACAGAAGTTAAACCCTACCCAATGGCATGATGTTAAACAATGACTTTGGTGCAGAGTTACTAACTGGTTAATATCAAAGCTAAAATAATGGCCGTCCTTCCCACGTGTTACAGTAGAAGATACTCTAGAACTGTACATGGTTAAAAAGGTAACATGTAGTTTGTCCCTAGGTGTCTGCCTCCTCACCCAGAGCAAGACCTCCACCTCCTCACCCAGAGCCAGACCTCCACCTCCTGTCAGAAGTCCTCCAGAACAGGTCAGTGCTCTGGTGTGTGAGTAGTCTTCTCAGGTCCGTTTCAATGCATGGGCTGAACCACTTCTTTAAACTTGTGGACTGCTCTGTCTTCATTCCCAAAAACGGGATGCTCATGTCTGGTCTCAAGTCTTTTCTAGCCCTGAGTTATAAAATAATAGTTCAATTAATTGTCTAACTCGGTTTCGGATGAGTCAATTAAGTTTATTGTTGGGCAAATGCTGATATAAATCTGCTGCTGTAGTTGAAAGGAGAGGCTGAGAGGCTGGGGACCGGAGGCTTGTGGCGCCAGGATGGACCGGAGACTGAGGCTGGAGACCAGGGGCCTGCAGCACCGGACCAGAGGGTAACCATCCCCAAGCTCATCTGAAACACTAAAATCCACGGTAGTTTAGGTCTGGTTTTGATCATCTTATGACTTTTAAATCTGTGCCACGCTGTGATTTGAGTTAATTGATACGGGGGTTATGTAAAAGTCATATGAGCCATTATTGTTACTAGTGCTGCTACGACCGTAGTGGATAAATTCCTGAACGCGACAATCTGCAGACGTTGTCTAATTTAAGTGTTTAAATATGTTTAAATTTGTCTTCCATTTTACAAGTGAACCTCAGATGCAGGAGGTGGGGTGTGTTGCGTCCCCAGGTGATTTACTGCTGAGACCAACTGTTTGTAACCAGACCAGGAATCCATGGCTGATCGAGGGACCGTGGCTGAAGGACCGATGGAGTCGTGCTGAAGGCCCTGCCTGGTGGAGGAGCTGGTGGAGGCCCTGCCTGGTGGAGGAGCTGGTGGAGGCCCTGCCTGGTGGAGGAGCTGATGGAGGCCCTGCCTGGTGGAGGAGCTGGTGGAGGCCCTGCCTGGTGAAGGACGTCTGTCGTGGGGTAGATGGAGCTTGACTCTGAAGTGATCATCACACTCACTGCCACTTCTCGTAGAATACTGCTACCACAAACTACCGGCGTTTGTACCATATATACCAGACGACTACATCTGTTTTACCACATGTTAAAGCAAGACTTCCGCTGTTTGTTCCAGACCAGGACTCTGTCTGAGGAGAGCTGCTGGAGGAGCTCAGACGCTGGAGGACGACTAGGAATCGACCAACAAGGATTCCTCGTAAGTTTGTATTTACCTACATGGTTGACTTAAAGGGCAAAATACAGCTGTTACTTTGACATACGTTAACCAACTACCGCTGTGTTTTCTTACTAGAACGTGTTTCTGGAGCGGAGGTGAGCTGGTAGGGGAGCCGTGAATCTGGAGGACGACATCACTCGACCAACCTGGATCCTCGTAAGTATGCATAAAATAAACAGTGGACTTGTTGTAACGCAGCATTATTTTGTCCAGTACAAGTTACGGCATGCTACTGTGGTTGGTTACCAGACAAACTACAGCTGCTACTTTGTTACGCGCCATAAGAGCCCAACTACTCCTGTGTTTGACCTTTCATAAGAGACAAATTACTACTGTGTTTGTCACCTTACATTAGAGACGTTTGTAACCAGACCAGGAATCTGGAGGACTGATGGAGAAGCAGTACACCTGGAAGGCAAATCCTGAGTACAACCAGGACTCTACCATCAAGGATTCCTCGTAAGTTTGCATTATCTGGACATAGTGGACTAGGTAGGGGGCTGGGGGTTCAACTCTCAAACCAATGGTGCCGGGTTCAAGTCCTCAGAATACAGTGATGCGTCCTTGAGCAAGGCGCCCTAAAGCCTGCCTGCTCCTTAATGACTTATCTTTGGTTCAGTTAATGTTGCATCTTTTGAATATTGAACCTAATCAATGTCCTTGTTTGGTCCGGGCAGACACACCTGAGCTGAACCTCACCTGATCCTGACATCCTGCTGATCCCGTCTCCTCAGTTCATCTGCGCCTCGTCCTCAAGAAGACCTGCTGAGCTCAGCAATCTGAGGCTGATGGATCAATGACCTCCAGTGGGAGTGATCTTGTTGACCCCACATGTAGCCGTGTGCTTCCACACGCCTTTCTCTCACGTCTGTCACTAACCTCACTACTTCACTACTCTCTATTGCTTCCTCTTCTTCTTCCTTCTCTGTGGTTCGAACCTTTACACTGGAGGCGCGTCTCCATGCCCTCAGAGCGTTCAGCGTTAGGGTTGAGAGTCAGGGTTTAGAGTCAGGGACAGCTGGTCAGGGAGGACTGCTTTTACACAAACCTCTTCACTTGGTTTCGGAATGGTGTTGACATTTTGAAAAGATTCATTTGGGAAAATGTTTTCCTCTGCTTTTTTACAAAATGGTATTAAACTTCTGTCAAATGTTTTTGTTTATATATTAAAATCCCACATTGACTTCTACATGTTTGGTGCGGTTCATATAATTAACCAACTACCGCTGTGTTTTCTTACTAGAACGTGTTTCTGGAGCGGAGGCGAGCTGGTAGGGGAGCCGTGAATCTGGAGGACGACATCACTCTACCAACCTGGATCCTCGTAAGTATGCATAAAATAAACAGTGGACTTGTTGTAACGCAGCATTATTTTGTCCAGTACAAGTTACGGCATGCTACTGTGGTTGGTTACCAGAGAAACTACAGCTGCTACTTTGTTACGCGCCATAAGAGCCCAACTACTCCTGTGTTTGACCTTTCATAAGAGACAAATTACTACTGTGTTTGTTACCTTACATTAGAGACAAATTACGTTTTTAACCCGACCAGGAATCTGGAGGACTGATGGAGAAGCCGTACACCTGGAAGGCAAATCCTGAGGACAACCAGGACTCTACCATCAAGGATTCCTCGTAAGTTTGCATTATCTCGACATAGTGGACTAGGTAAGGGGCTTTGGGTTCAACTCTCAAACCAATGGTGCCGGGTTCAAGTCCTCAGAATACAGTGATGCGTCCTTGAGCAAGGCGCCCTAAAGCCTGCCTGCTCCTTAATGACTTATCTTTGGTTCAGATAATGTTGCATCTTTTGAATATTGAACCTAATCAATGTCCTTGTTTGGTCCGGGCAGACACACCTGAGCTGAACCCGCCCTGATCCTGACATCCTGCTGGTCCCGTCTCCTCAGTTCATCTGAGCCTCGTCCTCTATAAGACCTGTTGAGCTCAGCAATCTGAGGCTGATGGATCAATGACCTCCAGTGGGAGTGATCTTCTTGACCCCACATGTAACCGTGTGCTTCCACACGCCTTTCTCTCACGTCTGTCACTAACCTCACTACTTCACTACTCTCTATTGCTTCTTCTTCTTCCTTCTCTGTGGTTCGAACCTTTACACTGGAGGCGCGTCTCCATGCCCTCAGAGGGTTCAGCGTTAGGGTTGAGAGTCAGGGTTTAGAGTCAGGGACAGAGCTGGTCAGGGAGGACTGCTTTTACACAAACCTCTTCACTTGGTTTCGGAATGGTGGTGACATTTTGAAAAGATTCATTTGGGAAAATATTTTCCTCTGCTTTTTTACAAAATGGTATTAAACTTCTGTCAAATGTTTTTGTTTATATATTAAAATCCCACATTGACTTCTACATGTTTGGTGCGGTTCATTTAATTGTCCGTTAACTTGGTTAATGTCAAGCTAAACTCCTGCAATACATTTAATATACATGATTGTTATTCAGCAATGTTCACATAATCCATTTTGTAAAAATATGAAACCTCCATATTACTACTAAACTGAAGCCTATTCATGTATTTAACAATGTACATACTGCCCCGCAGGCCATTCTCTGGTACTACAACACGTTCAATCCACCAACCCGTCTCGCATCAATGTACTATAGCTACGATGGTTCAAACGGAAAATGTAGTTTGGTGTGAGACGGTTGTCCAGCAGAGGGATCTGTCATACACCTTAATTATACAGGAATGTCTGTATTTACATTTAAAATGTTCATGTGCTGTTCTAGTTTGTCTGCAAATAACTCTGCCTCCAGCAACAGGATTGCTCGAAACTTATGAAGTGAAAGAAATAATTCCCAGTTCACCAGATCTGAGGTCAGATTTTGGTTCATGAATGTATTGAGTGAACGACGTCTGAGCTAAATATTAACCACCTGGAACTTGGTGCGTTTCGGGGGACGGCACGACGCGTGTTTACCTGGTCGATTAGGCCCTGATGCAGACATCAGACCCCGTGTTTAATTAGCCCCGAATATAAATTTTGGGTTAAAAAAAAAATAATAATTATTTATAAGTAGTCTAGAATAGATAGTCCATCTGGCAAGAGAATATACAGTTTAAAAACATAACCTGTACAGCAGGGGTCTCAAACTCGCGGCCCGGGGGCCAATTGAGGCCCGCGGGATGATATTTTGTGGCCCTCTACTTGACATCAAAATGTAGTGTTAGTGCGGCCCGCACGTTGTTGTCGAACGCAAATTTCTGCTGAGTCGCTTGCCACGCTTTTTTATCACTTGTGGTAGGGTGACCAGATGTCTCGCATTTGCCGGGACAGTCACCATTTTGAGTTGCGTGTCCTGAGTCCCGACAAAAGCTAAAATGTCCTGGTTTCCACCAACGACTATGAATAGTTCCACCAACGACCCTGTTGTCAGCGATTACATAGCCAACGTGATCTAATTATAGCCCAATCATTAACTTAGATTGGGTCAGATGTGCTCCTTTTTTCTATGGAATACTTGATGCGGCCCAGCCTGACCCAGACTTTACCTCCAGCGGCCCCCAGGTAAATTGAGTTTGAGACCCCTGCTGTACAGTGATGCCAGTAATGCGTTACTTAGTAACGCGTTACTGGCCCTTTTTTCAGTAACGAGTAATCTAACGCGTTACTATTTCCAAACCAGTAATCAGATTAAAGTTACTCATCAAAGTCACTGTGCGTTACTATTTATTTTTTACCGGATCACCGATTGGCGTTGAGGGCGATGGAGTGGTGTCTGTCTGTCTGTTAGTGTGAGAGTGCGTGTGCGTGTGAAGCGTAAGTCTCCAAAGACTTCGATCTATCAGAGGCGAGTGTCTACCTTGACTCTCCAGAGTCCGTTCCACCAGTTGTTATTAGCGGCGGAATTAATCGCGCGGTGCTGCGTGTGTGTGTGTGTGTTGTGCTGGAGCGACGGCAGCAGAGAGCGCTTGGGAGCCTCTACGACGTTGTCGCCAGAGAACTAAACCCACGGGGAGGTCCGAGCAGCTCGAGCGCTAGAACGCACTGTTTACGTCACGCACGTGGAGATGCGTCCGGTGATCGCCCCGTAAAGCGCGCATTGATATTTTGTCTACGAATTAAAAGTTGGCGGAAGCGGTTGAAAGCCGTGTGTCAGTGTGTGCACACAGGGCCGTAGCACCAAATTCTGGGCCCTGTATACAAGAGGTACTGATGGGGCGGGGTGGCAGAACAATTGTTGAGGTGGCAGGGGGTGTTGTCGCAGCTAAATGTAACTAATAAAGTAACTTGTAATCTAACTTAGTTACTTAGAAAATCAAGTAATCAGTAAAGTAACTAAGTTACTATTTTAAGAAGTAACTAGCAATCAGTAATCAGATAACTTTTTCAAGGTAATTGTGGCAACACTGCCTGTTTACCACCTCAAGTGAATGAATCTATCTTATCCCCAGTCAGATGTGTCTGTGTAAAGTCTGTCCCACTTGTATTCATTTTACTCTGAAATAACTTGAATGGAACTTTAGACATTTGGGGACAAGGAGCAAAGCAGTCGGTAGCTATTTTAAGATATAATAAACTGTATTTTGTTTATTTAGGTGAAGCATTATGACATTTTTTTCATGCAAAATAAAGCATAGAAATAATTTTGGCATTTTCATTTTCCGTGAGCCAGTAACCTGTGTACTTATACTCATACTGAGCCAGTAACCTGTGTACATATGCTCATACTGAGGTAGTATCCTGTGTTCTTATACTCATACTGAGCCGGTATCCTGTGTACTGATACTCATACTGAGCCAGTATCCTGTGTACTTATACTCGTACTTATACTCGTACTTATACTCCCAAAGGTCTCCCAGGCCGGCATCCAGGTCAGAACCGGTCGGTAGTGGAAGGCAGCAGAGGCCGTCGGCAGAGGCGAGTCTGGGCTGAGGCGGCGCGCTGGTGGGCACGGTGATGCCAGGGAGGGCTGGCCTGGGTAGTAGCACTAAACCACGCTTTGACGAGGTGAAGAGGAAGGACAGGAGGGCCATGATCCAGGAGGAGGTGCGAGCCTCAGTCGAGGAGGTGCGAGCCAGCCGGATAGTTGGAACGCGGCAGCAGGGAGCCGGAACAAGATGGGAGCTGGTGGTGAAGCGAAAGGTGTCTTGGGCTGAGCTTTGGAAAGCGGAGCCCCATTGCATGAAGTTCGTGATCCAGGCTGTGTATGACGTTTTACTGAGCCTGTCCATCTTGCACATCTGGGGGATGGTTGAGCCACCAGCATGCCCTCTGTGCCGGAGGAGAGGGACCTTGGAGCATATTCTCAGTTCCTGCTCTGGGGGAGGAGCCAGATCCAGAGCCCAACCCAGGAGGGCGGATTGTAATGTCTACATGTAGCCACTTGGTGACAGTATTTCACTACTTTACGAAACACAACAGAGACGAAAAGCTGCTTCACTCCATGTGCCGATCAGGCACGCTAGGATGTTTTGTTTTAAGTAGGGATGGACAATACTATTCTATTCCGGGAATCAGTTCTTTCAGTTCCGTTCAATATCACGATTCGTTCGTGCATGATATTGAAGCCTACAGTGATCGTTAGTTAACTTGCGTGGTGGTGCCTTATCATTTGTTTACCCATGGGCCATGGAAAACGTGATTGCTACTTGCTCTCATTGGCTGAATCGATGAGAATGTTTAGACTCAATCAATATAAGGTCGCGGGGAGACGAAGCTCTGTTCGTTCGTTCTGTCATATATTTTATTTACGTGACCATATTTTTGTTGTTTTGTTCGTTCTAATCTAATCGTTCGCGACCGACCCATCACTAGTTTTTAGAGAGTGTCTGTTTGTTTGCATGTTGATGAAACAGTGATCAATCAGGTGACCTCCTCAACTCACCATTGAACCTATAATCTTAAAGCATAATTCTCCCTCGGGGCATTTCCCTCCTCCTCTCTGCTCTTGCATTATATTAATTATTTCTATCTTGACACTGAAATGACATCACTTTTCACTTTTAAAGAAGTGAAACTGGATGTTTTCAGACCAAAAGGGCCTGTCAGCTTCCAAGAACGTCCGTATTCATAAGATACTCAACCTTAGTCCACTAGTCACTTCACCCCATAGTCAAGTGACTAGTGCGTGTTTTTTTCCCAATATTTGACAACACAGCACAGACTGTTATAAGAGGGGATATCAAGCTAAACCGCCTACTGTTCCACAGTAGGCCAAAGGCTACGTCAACAGGGCACACTTTGTATGGCGAAATCAGGTTGTTGCGTTTGTACAAGTGATGGGTCGGTCACAAACGATTCGGTCAGAACGAACGAATCCCGAAGGTGAACGACGAGAACTGATGTTATAAATAGTGCAATCTAATGGTTATTGTGTTCATTAGGAACAATTGGCCTTCCCTTGTGCTGGTTTTTAATAGCAAAATCTTTTTTGTCTTGCACTACAAAATTTATGAAATGTGTATTAAGTGAACATTCAGCTATCATGCTTTTGTGTGTTTGTCGTTCAGTGTGGCCCACCTATGTGCCCAAAGCAATAAGCTCATGTTTCCGTGGAGCTTCTCTCCTCAAATAGCACCTGATCCTGGTGTCTGGAAAACCATCCAGATGCATTTTAAGAATTCAATTTTATGTGTTTTTCTGTAATCATCTGAAATGGAGATTATCCAGATTATCGATTGGCTGATTGAATTGTGATGAATATGAACAAATTATATTAATTCACCTCATAATCAGACTATTTTAAATGTGATTACAAATCATTCTCTTAACAAATCATGCGGTGTATTGGGACCATAGAAAATTGTCCTAATCTTAAATAAATGCAATAATCAATATTTGATCGGCCTTATAACGTGAACTGTGAAAAATAATAAAGATTCCTTTTTCTACCTGAGCATTGCTAACTCCAAATTGGTCAATAGTGGAGGACTATTTAAACTTGAGGTCTCCCTTTGGCCAATCGAAGGCAGATTACCTTGATAGTATTGGGATGGGGTAGATAGGTTCAAGCCAGTCTATCTAGGCTTTGCCCAGAAGCACACATTGCAGGATGAAGAAGTGTTTCTAGATTTTAAGCCTAGAAACACTTAGGAAGTAGAACACGGCCCTTCCAACAGCTTCACAGAGGACACCGAGAGAGGGGTTGATTTGTTTTGTATTTATTGTATTTTGTGCAGGGCCAGTAACAGTTATCCTCACAGTCCTGTCTTTATACATTTCAACGTAAACAGATATTAAATATACAACTTGTTTTTCTAAGTCGGATCTCTTTTTTTGATAAAAAAAAAGAAAAAAGGAATAACAAAACATGGGAAACAAATCACCCGACGTAATCTGTGGAAATTTCAGTGCAATAAAACAATTCCAATTGACACCATGATTAAAGTGCTTGGCATGGGGCTTCCCCCTTCTCTTCATTCTCCCCACACCACTAAAGGACCCTGACCTTTAACCTTAAGGACAGTTTAGTGATGTACCCTTACTTTGGTCTCATTGCAAGTTACTTAGCTTATGCCAAATCTTAAATGGTCACCCGAACGAATTATTTCACTGGGCGACAAACTAGCCAGAACGGCTTTAAATTACAACAAACAAACATCTTGAAATGGATTGGAACTCAACAGTAAAAAAGCCCCTCCCCGACCCAATAGTGGTCAAGGCCATGGAAATACTGTAGTGTGCTATGGAAGCATTGATAAATCTAGCCCTAACTGTGTGTGTGTGTGTGTGTGAAATGTGTTGAGGTATAAAAAACGGTATGAAATGTAGACACTTAAAACAAATCTGTTATTTTCTCTCGTCTTTTCTTATAAAATCGACCCCCCCCCCCCCCCCCCCCCACTTCTCAGATGATACAGTACATTGCACGGTGTCCGCTACACACGTTGATGGGAGTGTTGTTGAGAAGAGGGGCTGTAGGGGACTCCCAAGTCCCTGTACGACACAAGGCCTTTACGAGAATGCCACTTAAGGAGGGGGGAGAAAATAAAAGGCCAAACAATCCCACAGTTCTGGCATCATCTACATGTATAAATAAAAGCAACATTGAAAAAACTAAAATCAAAAGGATTCGAAATAAACAAAGATTTGCAGTCTAGCCCTTGGCCCTTGAAATTATTTTGATTCTTCAACACACATCAAATACGACACAAACCCTGAATTGTTATCATAGGCAGGCACTGATCGCAATCACACAAAATAGGAAAAAAAATAAAATAATAAAACAGGGAAAGGAGCATCTTGCTGTTATTCAAGTTTAAAACTCCCTCTCTCTTGCTCTCTCGCTCTGCGGTGCCAACAGCCGTAGAGAGACCTGCCTCCCAGATACTCCACTGGGGATCAGTAGAATCGTCCTGCATCGACCGCTTCGGTCTGCTTGGTTCCAGTTTGGACAGGCTTCGTCCGGTTCAGCGGGCGGAACAACTTTTGTCAACAACAGCGTTTTAAAAGATAAACAATACTGGAGGTTTAACAGGTCAGGCCAACTCCGCGTCAAGGTCGGGGGTTTGGGCTCTGCCATCACTCTGGGTTCTGCTGGCGTCGGTTGGGTCTCACATGACGGACTCTCGGAGCTTGTCCTCCGCCGCCGCCGCCGTCGCCGCGGTGGCCACAGCGCCCCCGGAGGAGAAGAGGGGGATGGTGATCGCCGTCTCCTTCCGTTTCACAGAATTGTCTTTGGAGTGGTAGTCGTCACTTTGGTCCTTGGCGAAGTTCACAAACACCTGTGACGAGACGCAGAGATGGGGTCAGGGGTGGGGGTCAGCGTGCAAAAGTGACAGTCTAGACTGCCTTGGGGTTTGATCTTATGGGTCTGCGTTGGATCCCTTTGGGTCCAAGTGTCATCGCCTTGGTCGGCGTGTTGATCGTAACATCTGCAATATTCACCACCGTTTTCATAAACCCATTTCGGTTTATTCTCAAAAACATCAGCGCACCCCCATGTCCCAAACTGGGGACGTCCAGGGTGGTCTCTAAGGAAGCGTGCGTCGGCCTAGTGGTGTACCTGGTCCAGGGTGGTCTCTGAGGAAGCGTGCGTCGGTCTAGTGGTGTACCTGGTCCAGGGTGGTCTCTAAGGAAGCGTGCGTCGGTCTAGTGGTGTACCTGGTCCAGGGTGGTCTGGCTGACCGAGTAGTCCTCGATCTGCAGCAGCTCCTTGTTGCGGGCCAGGATGGAGAAGACGTGTGCGAGGGAGGTGGAGCTGGAGGGCAGCTGGTACTGCAGCATGTTGCGGTGCCTCTCCTTCAGCGTGCTGCCCGGCAACTCGCTCTCGATGAACTTCATCACTGGCACCAGGTCGGGGTCGGGCCCCGTCACACGCAGGACGATGGTATAGCCATCGCCAAACCTGGTGGGGAAAGGAAGAGAGGCAGGCAGGCAGGGAGGGTGTTAAAACGACTGACTGTGTCCTGAGGAATTGATGGTCAAATCTCACATGAAGCCGTCAAACAAAGCGGTAAAACATGAAAGCATTAACTTCAATGTATAGGTTAGTGACAACATTAGGCTGCTATTATTTAGCTCAACAAACAGCCATCAACCTGTGCATCTTGAAAGAAAGATTGCGTTGCATTCGTACATTATCAAGAGAAGACACTCTTCCATAAGACAGAAGGAGCCCTCTCACAGAGGAACAACGATGATGCTGGTGGCCGACAAACGGATGTATTTACAGCGTTTAACGGCTGGACTTACCTGTTCTTGAGGTGTTGGACGCTGCCCAGACAGCGGAACCTCCCGTTCACCATGATGGCCATTCTGGTGCACAACGCCTCACACTCCTCCATGCTGAGGGTCAAAAACAGACAACATGATGCACTCCGTATGGTCGAATGTTTTTATTGAGGAACAGCAGAGAAGGCTCCCTGTGTGTGTTTCTGTAGAGTGTGAGAGTGAGTGCTGGCAGAGCCCTGACCTGTGCGAGGTGAGCACCACCGACCGGCCCTCCTTGATGACGCTGTGGATGCAGTTCCAGAGAGCGCGCCGGGCCTTGGGGTCCATGCCTGTGGTGGGCTCGTCCTGGAGCAGCACCGGAGGCAGACGAGAGCCCACAGGGGGAGCACGAGACACAGAGGACGAGGTCAGGAGGGGAGACAACCTCAACACGCCACCTTCCTCCTCCTCCTCCGCGTCTTAAGGACACGTTTTTCCGAGAGAGTTCTGAGGATTTATCTACAGTTGTGTTTCTCTTTTCACTCTCACTTCTCTCACACAACAGACAGGTTAACTCCGACTGAAGTCTCTCCTTTCTCCCATCAGAAAACAAACCCAGACTGAGCCAGTTTCTACCGAGCCTACCGTTTACGCAATAGGTGGCCTGATTGGGTTCAGGTTTACAGTATATTGATGTCGCCCAAATTAAGGGATTATTTGATTGTGTGTAAAGAAACCTGCTCCACTTTTGTTTGCTAGTGTTCAAGTGCCCGTGTACCATCGAGCGTGCGTGCAGACCTACCAGGAAAACGACGGGCGGTCCACCAATCAGAGCCATGGCGGTGGACAGCTTCCTCATGTTGCCTCCGCTGTAGCTGCCTGCTGCCTTGTCCACGTACTTCACCAGACCCAGCTTCTTGATGCCCCACTCTGCCACCTGGTCCCCCCAACGCACCGCCACAACAGGTGAGACACTTCCACACACATGAATGGCACCGACGCAAAGATTAGAAGTAAAAATACAAGCACGATAAATGTTGGATCCATGAGACGGTATAACGGCGACTCACGTCGCAGACTTCCTTCTCGGGGACCCCCCTCAACACGGCGTAGAACTCGAGGTGCTCTCGTCCCGTCAGCAGGTCGTTGATGGCGTCGAACTGGGGACAGTAGCCCATGTTCTGGTGGACCTCGTCTATCTCCCTCAGGATGCTACCCCACACACACACACACACACACACACACACACACACACACACACACACACACACACACACACACACACACACACACACACACACACACACACACACACACACACACACACGTTAGTCAAATGAAAAACACTGCAGTAAACTTAAGAGTAATGTTGATAGAACTAGGAAAAAAGGATGTACATACAGACTATTTGTTGCATTACTGTCGTGGAAATATTAATCATGTTTGTGCATTAATTATATTAACCTTGTTTATATAATTACTAATCAATTGAAAAGGCATTCGTAGAAATTCTTCTTGCACCTAGAGAGGTCTCTCTTCCTGTCTCCATTCCAATGTGTTACAGTAGTTCCCATTTGCATTGCCACTGTAGCCAGGGGTCTGACACAAGGCCAGGCCAATCTGCTGACTCCTTTGTTGTGCAGATTCCTATAACTGTCTCCCAGCCTTGTAGACATGTCCACACTCCCCCATAGTGTATTGCAAATAACCTTAGTCTCTCCCACCAGGGCTGACTTCAGCAACGGCCAATCCTTAACTCTCCACAACGATCACTCCCCCTCGCCTTTTGTTTCCTTTGTCGTCACTGACCATGGTGTGAAAGCTTCCCTACAAGCATCATGTGCACCCATTGTCTACATGGTTGGTAAACTGCTCCCTGTATCTTCCCATGATCATGCTTTAAAATTAAATCAAATACTTTGCTGTCAAGAAGTGTCCTTGAAGAAGTTATTCCTCACCGATTGCCTTTAGAAAGTGTGATCAGGTTAAGGGCGTAGCTTATGGCAGAGCTTACATGTTGCCACCGGTGGTTCGGTTTGGTATGAAAAGGTGCAGAACGGTTCGCGTTTCCACCGACAAAAGTGGCCAAGGTATTTCGGGAACACGGCGAACGCTTATTGAAGAAAATGTCCTGGAAAAGTTTGCCGTCCTTCTTGGACGTCCTGCATTGTTGCTCTTTGTTTCCTGTGCCGCGTTCTTCTTTTTAAATTGGATTTATTAGCAGGCTACACTGTGTCGCGCTGCTATGGTCGCGGTGCTTACCAAGCTGCCGCGGCTATCGCCATGTGGCTTAAGCCCGCCCTGCCATGTGGGTGCCGTCGGCGGTGGAGACGGGGGCCGTAACTAAGTCGTGCATTACCGCACCTATAATACCGGACCTTATCGAACTGTCCTAACTGCACCCGCCGGTGGAAACGCGCCATCATATCCAACATGATCTACTACTGGGTCAAAGGGCCCTCAGGTCAGTCTGTGGAAGAGGGAGGTTCAGACGTAGTAATAGGAGGAGAGGGGAGGTGTGCTCACCTCCTCCCAGCTATGAAGGCTTCTCCACTGGTCACCAAGGCGTCTCCCGTCAGCATCTTAAAGGTGGTGGTCTTCCCTGCTCCGTTCACTCCCAGCAGGCCGAAACACTGATGAGAGGGAGAAATGAAGTGAGTGACAGATCCATGTTAATACAGCACCATCCCTCCTCTGAGGAAGGGTTTGTTGACTAATGTTCATCATCGTTCAATCATATCAACATCAGAAAAAATATTATAATTAAGAACTAAATCTAAGGTGTGTTGAATCCTGTCCCCTCCATCCAGCTCACCTCTCCAGGCGGTATGCCGACACACAGACGGTCCACCGCTGGCTTCTGCTTCCTCTTGTACACCTGCACAAACACTTTGTTCAGCTCACAGAAGAACACTACTCATGTTTGAATGCTGTAGTCTAAAGACTCAAGTTTAGGGCCAGCCTCCCCTAAAACGAATCGGCAAAGTGAAAGATAGATGGCACAATGAATTGGATGGGTTTAATGCAGTGGGTGGAGAAACGGGTGGATGAGATAGTGTGTGGGCGGAGGTGAAGACAGGTAGAAGGATGGAGGAGGAGCAGCCTGTACCTTGGTCAGCTGACGTAGCTCCAGGATGTCTCCCTGCCCCATGCCGTGCACGATCCTCTGCCTCTCACGCGCCACGTCCTCGTCTTCCTCCCCGAGGGGGGTCAGCTTCTTCAGGTGGCTGATGGGCCTGGTGGGGGGGGGGGGGGGGAGGTCAGGAACACGCTGGGGGAGCTTAGCCAGTTGTCTGTCTCTGTGTGTGTGTGTGTGTCTGTCTGTGTGTGTGTGCAGCCAGTTGTCACAGTGTGCGTGTTTGTCTGAAGGCGCGTGTGAGAAGGTATATATGCGTGTACATGTCATGTTCCAGTACCTGGGTTTGATGCAGAAGCGGTACTGGATGAGCACGGTGATGATGAAGAAGACCGCCCCCTCCACAGCCATGGCGAACAGGTTCTTCCCCACCATGTCCCACTCCAACGGGGAGCGAAGCCGGTTCTCCCCTGGACACCACAGAGCGGTTTGAGGGAACAACCCCGACACACAGCTGTCAGACCTACATTCAGTATTTTGTATAATATTTTTGGGATTGGCTTCCTGTGTTTGATTGCTCGAAGGAAACTAAATGTCCACTAGAAAGCTTAGTTAACCCACGGTATACGGATATCCTGTGCATTGTAAAAAACAAAACGATTTATGGATAGGTTAAATCAAAACGATAAAATAAAATCAAAAACCCACGTTTCCAAATCACTGGGAATCAAACTTCTAACCCTGGCCGTGATAATACCGTCCTCTACCCTCTGAGCGAGACAGGATCGTGGAGCTCACCGAATCGCTCCAGGGCGTCGGCCATGGCCTGGTTCTTCACCATGTCGATGAGACCCCTCCCCAGGCAGAAGTGGGGGAAGATGAGCAGAACGTTCTTCAAGATGTCGTTGATCCCGCCGATCTCCTGCAGAAGCCAAACAACAGGTCAGCCCCTTGAGCCCCGTGCCTCCACGGAGGACGCCGTACCTGGCCGCCTGGCGGGGGCTCGGACTCACGTTGTTCCCGAACAGCTCCATGACGAAGGTGGAGATGCTGCCGTTGATGCCGATGAGGATGTTGACGCTGGTGAGGACCACGTAGGCCGTGCTGGGGATGGTGAAGAAGAACGACGCCGGGTACATCAGAGGGGTGATGGACCACCTGAGGGACGACGCAGACGAGAGGTCAGCCTGGGAATTCCGATTTTTCTCGCTCAATGGGCAATCAAATGTACACACAAAAGCATAAAATCCATTAAGATATAAAACATGAGCCCCTCATTAGGTAACGGGTGACTCTGTTTTATTCCTTTGGGAGGGAAAAGGGGAGTTTTCTTAAGCGTTCCAGAACGTTCCCACTCGGTGTCCCCATAGTCCTCTGCCGTCCGGGAGGGGAATAAGGTGACGGAGCCCTTTGAGTGCCCAGGGGGTCGTGGGTTCGAAGCCCTCACCCGTAGAGCAGCAGCAGCAGGGCGAGGGCAGGGAGGTTGGTGGAGGAGACGTAGGCCTGCTGTTGGAAGCAGACGAAGATGAGGATGACGAGGGACGCCGGGACGATGTAGTTGAGCTGGGGAACACAACAGGGAGAGGGGCGTGTTAATGCGATGGTCCACCACACAATCACACCAGCGATACCCCATGGGGCAAATCATATTCATGGTCACATTTAGGAATTTGTGGACCAGTTTTTTTTTTTCTGTTACAGAGTAAACTATGGGTTAGACAATTTGCAAAATGCATTGTCTGCTTTAAAAAGTATGCAAATTTAAATCTTAAATTTAAATTCAGAAAACTGAGGTCTATGTGTATTAATGTGTGTCTAAGACAAAAAGTATAACGAAATGAGTCCCCTCAGCCCCCACCCCTCCACTTCCTGTCCCCTCCGTCCCGCCCCTCCACTTCCTGTCCCCTCCGTCCCCGCCCCTCCACTTCCTGTCCGCCTCCGTCCCCGCCCCTCCACTTCCTGTCCCCTCCGTCCCGCCCCTCCACTTCCTGTCCCCTCCGTCCCGCCCCTCCACTTCCTGTCCGCCTCCGTCCCCGCCCCTCCACTTCCTGTCCCCTCCGTCCCGCCCCTACTCACCATGTCCCACGTGAAGTTGGCCACCCAGTACATCAACGGCTGCACGCCGCTGATGAACTGCATGTGCTTGGCCTTGCTCACGCGCTCCTGGATGAGGAACACCACGAAGCTGGCCGGCACGAAGGACATGGCGAAGATCACACAGATGGACACTAGCACGTCCACCGAGGTGGTCACCCTGCACGAGGAGGGAGATGGTCAGACACAAAGGAGACACTCTTTACAGGGACGCGGTCCTCGTGTTGCCAAGGGTGGGTCCAACCCGAAGCGGACTCACAGTGCGACCTGGGACAGCTGCTCCTTGGTCAGGTTGAGGGGGTGGTTGAAGGCTCTGATGCCGTACTTGGTGGGGTCGGCCCCGGGCGGCAGGTTGGCACGCAGGATGCCGTTGTTCATCACGTTTATGAACGCCCCGATGCTGTGCCAGCCCTTGTTGTTGAACCAGATCTGGGAGCGGTAGACGGGGCAGGAAGGAGGAATAGACGTAGGATGAAGAGGAGGAAATTGGAATAGAAGCACGAGGAAGGGGGGAGGTGGAAGAGGCCAAAGAGTTGAATGTGGAAAGTAGTGAAGGAAGAGCAGTAGGGAAAATATCAAAGGAGGGATGAGGAAGAAGGGTTGGAGACACAAAGAGCTTGGGTCAGGTTAACTTTATCCGCAAAGCCCTGAAGCACGGCGGGTTTTCAGAGGGGCTTCAAAGGCCTAACATGTGGACCGCCTCAAGGTCTCCTTACCTTCACGTTGTTCTTGGTGTCCAGGCCGTTGATGAAGCCGGACAAGCTGCCCAGGAAGCGATCCGCTGCAGCCCCCTTTGGCAAGAGACAGAAAACGACATGAACATTGTGCATAGAGGCAGGCCTGCAGAAGCTGTTGAGAGCACATGGTGTGAGCCATTGTACTGTCATCTTCAGCCAGCAGCGACATTTAAACCGTCCCAAGTGGGCTTTACACAAACCTTCTGTAGTTCAAAGATCTTCCGGACCCGCTCGATGGCATCGTCCACCTCATTGGCTGCAGGGAGGACTTGAGTGCTCCTGGCGCCCAATGAGAAGCCTCCATATCTAGAAAAGAAAAACAACACGTTAACATTGATGTCAAATAATTTGCAATCTATGTCCTCTTGGTCAAAGACATTTTGAAAAAAAACACGGTGAAATTGGAAAACTTACCTGAATTCATTCACCCACACTTTGTTGTTCAAACTGATCAAAGACAAAAGGGAAAGAAAGGTTTTGTTAGAAATGTATTTTGCAGTACCAGTGGGCTCATAAAGAATGACGGTTCTTGTTTACAAACCTTTTTCCGATGATCTGAGCGTAGGTCTTCACCAGGTAATCGGAGATGTTTCGGCCAGTCAGGTTCTGCAGCGTGTCTGTAGCACTGATCTTGATCTGCACACACAACAAGGTCCAACGTTACCTGTTGGCTTTGCTCGGGGTCACGGTGGAGGTCAAAACATGACTTATGGCTCGGTGTGAGGACAGGACTAGACGAATCCGTGACAAAGGGCAAGGGATGCACTTTGACGGATTTGGACTAAGGCTATGACCTGACCCGTCCGGGCTCCGACTAAGTCCTGGCAGTGCGTTGCGCTTACCTCCAGGGGGGGCAATCCGCCCGCTCCAGCGGGACATTCCGGAAGCATCTTCTTCTTCCCGTCGCAGCTGCAGTTGCAGGCGGGCGAGGGGTGGTCCATGGTCCAGTTGGTGGCGCTGAAGAGCATCTGAACGCTCTCAGGAACTTCCGGGACGGCCCATTCCTCGTCTCCCATCGTACAGGAGCTCCCACTGGAGAGCGAGAAGGGGGAGGAGACGGGCGCCCGTTGGTCAACCGTGACGGGGGTCAAGAGGTCGAAACAAGGTCACAGTCATCGTCACGGTGGCACTGCGTCAGGACGGACTCAGGCCCGTTTATTATAATGGTTGGTTCTGATATTTCGTTTGAGGTTATTTCGTGTTTAGGATAAAACAAGATTAGAGATTTTTTTTACACTTCTCCAGCTTGGGGCTGACCTCCTTATTGTGAAGCTCAGGCGGGAGAGACAAAAGTACATTTCCTCTCGAGTCTTTAGTTGCCGCCCTGTAGGTGTATGTGGAATGACCCACCAGTCTGTCAACAGGAAGACATGTGGTGTATGTGGGGCGGGGGGGGGGGGGGGGGGGTCTTACGGGAAGGGATATCCTTCCATGCAGCGCGTGCCCAGGCCCGGCGCCTCCATCAGAGCACTCAGCAGCTTGTTCATGGTGACGTCGTCGGGGGCGTCGTTACTGGGGACGGAACACGGGTACATGAATAACCCTTTCACAAACACACACTCCTTCACATCCTGATGCACCTCATACAGACAGCAACTCCTTCATCAACAGACTAATGCATCGTCTCTCCCAAAGTGTCGTTAGAGGGTGAGAGAGGGGGTTTGAGGGTGAGAGAGGGGTTTGAGGGTGAGAGAGGGGTTTGAGGGTGAGAGAGGGGGGTTTGAGGGTGAGAGTGAGTGAGTCAGGGGATCTGCAGTACCTGAAGAAGGTGACCTGCTCCTCGTACATCCACGGCTGGAGCTCAATGCTGGGATACTTTCCGAAGGGCGGGACGATGAGGCTGAACACCAGAGCGATGCAGACAAACACGGCAGGAAGGACAATCTGCAAGGAGGGGAACAGGTCAGAAACCCATCCAAGCACTCGCGTCTAGCCACAGCCAATCGTCGCTCTAATATACGGCAACAGACTCCTAGAGTTTTCTTTTGCAAAGCATCAATACGAAGTGCAGAAGAACAAAATTTGTTCAAATGAAAAGAAAGGATGACATTTGAATTAATCTTAATAGATGACCTCAGCTCTGCCATCTGTCTTCAGGGATGTCCAATCATAGAACCGCCCAAAACATTCTATCCCAGTAGCCAATCATAGCCCTGATATGTCTCAACAACGAACAATCAAGGAGTGCCTCCATCCTACAGCAGTGGCCCCATCCAACATGAGCTTCACCTGAGCGAAGAATCCTTTCCGGGAGCGTCGGGCGTAGAGGAACCTCTTCCAGATGAGGGCGATGAACTGCTGCTTCCTCAGAGTCCATCCCGTCTCCTTGTAGGACCCTTTACCGTGACTGCAGTGGAGCCAGTCCGTCTCCCGGGGATCGGCACCTTCAGGGGAACGACACGACGGTTCGGTACACGGCGCTCAGTGAGTCAGTGAGTGAGTGAGTCAGTGAGTGTTTCTACCTGGGTCTCCCTCGGATTCGTTGCCTTCCTCGTGGTCGTCCTCAGTGAGGGGCTTCAGACAGCTCTGGTGGTCCCCACCGAAGGCATGCGTTCGCGGCCTCCGCTTCACTGGCAGTGTTCCGTCTATACACACACACACACACACACACACACACACACACACACACACACACACACACACACACACACACACACACACACACACACACACACACACACACACACACACACACACACACACACACACACACACACTTTGTTATGGGCTATTTGAGGCACATCAGTTTGTGCATCCAGCCATGTTCTCTCCATCTGTCTTCCATGTTTGCGGTGACACAAGCAACCGTTCATTGATACATCAGACGAGCTGTGACCTGCGGGTTTTACTTTTTGGAATGAAAGGCCACAGGGTTCAGAGGTCAGGGGTCACTTTCGGGACACCTTACCTGAGGGGACTTCAACGTCGACGCCGTTATCTTCGGCCACTTTCAGGAAAATCTACAGAACAGCGAAAGTCCTCAGTTAAAGAAAGATCAACATTGTACTCCGTTATTATGAACAAGGTCTCTCCAAGACATGCATTCATTAAATCATCCCCAGAGAATCCTTAATGAACCCATAAAACATTTAACTGTATCCAAATGAGGGAATTAAGAAAAAAAGGGCCAGGGTAGAGTTGGATGTTAAAAGCTGTTCTGAGGGATGCATCACAGGAGAGGAGAGTCATTGCCATGGTAACCCGGCTGCAAGGTCAACTTGTGACCTTCTCACCTCCTCCAGGGTGGTGTCCGACACGCCGTAGCTGGAGATGCCGAGGTCGGCGAGCCGGTGGTCCAGGTCCCTGAAGAGGGGCACGAAGGCCCCGCCCTTGGCCGCGCTGTAGGGCAGCACGTAGGTCAGCTCGTGGCCCAGGTCCTCCACCAGCCGCGCCGCCGGGACGTGGCCCAGGATCAGGCTGGAGATGTGGGCCACGTCCGGGGCGATGAAGGGGCTCATGGAGGCGGCAGGTCCGTTCTCTGGGGGGCGACCGGGGGAATCGGAGGTCAGACGATCAATCACAGGAGGTTTACGGAGCTACGCAGGCGTGTTCCCAGAGACCTGAGTCTCTGGGAACGCCCATATAACCGGATAATGTCTGCTTTTCCTCAGAAACCGTCCTGAGCAGTGCGATGGACCAACGCTGGGTGGGAGACGCTTACCGATGGTGGCCGCCTCGCTCTCGTTCTCACTGCCGAGGCCTGCATCAGAGCTACCGTCAGACACACACTCTTCCTCCTGGACGGACGGACGGAGAGAGAGAGAGAACGGAAGAGCAAAACAAGTTTAGACCGAAGAAATAAATGCATACACTTGAAATATCCAACGATACTCAAATACATCGACACACCTAAATACTGAGACAGTTATTAAACTATCAACGTTCTAAAAGTGATTATGCTACCATAACAATGGTTTGATGACATATTCTGCAGCAGTAACACCACCGTCAGCCAGCAGGGGACGCCATCGCCGCTGCAGACGCTTACCTTCTTGGTGAAGGACACGGTGCTGGAGGAATTGCGGCAGGAGGCCAGGGAGGGCTCCGGCTCCCTCTTGACCAGGGTCAGGTAGTAGCCCGTGCCCAGCTGGTTCTTCAGGAACAGCGAGGAGCCCACGCAGCACAGCTTCCCGTGGGAGATGATGGCGATGCGGTCGCCCAGGATGTCCGCCTCGTCCATGTGGTGCGTGGACAGGATGATGGTCCGGTCTGAGGGAGGGGGAGGAGGCGAGGAGCGTCAGAGAGGCCGGTCCTCACCGCTCTTCTGAACCAATTCGATTGAGCAGCATTGTGGTGAACACCGCGGCCTCGTTGGGGTGTGTGAGATCACGGACGCCGTTTCCCTCCTCAGCGGTTGGTCCCTCCCGGCCAATCCGCTGGTCCCGATGGGACCGGCGGGGAAGAGGTGCACCCACCTTGTCTGTAGTTGAGCAGCAGATCCCAGATCCCTCTGCGGGCGTAGGGGTCCACGCCGGCCGTGGGCTCGTCCAGGATGACGACCTTCGACCCCCCGACGAACGCCAGGGCCACCGACAGCTTCCTCTGCATGCCCCCCGACAGCGTGCGCGTGGGCGACGTGCGTTTGTGCGGCAGGCCCGTGTCCTTGAGGATCTGCTCGATCTCCACCTTCACCTGCTCCTCCGTCAGGCCCTTGAGCCGGCCGTAGAACCAGATGTGCTCCTCCACCGTCAGCCTGGGGGGAAGCACACGGAGGTCAGTGGAGGATGGTGGGGGGTTCCATCCGCCCCAGAGCAGAGGATTATGGGGGATCTAAACGAGGCCAGGGGGGGGAGCCTCGCGGTACTCACATGCTGAAGAGGACGTTGTGTTGCGGGCAGAAGCCCAGACTCTGTCTGATGGCGCTGAGCTCGGTCCGGATGTCTTTGCCCATGATGTAGGCCGTGCCGGAGGTCGGCGGGAACAGACCCGTCAGGATCGACCTACGGAGGAGGGAGCGTTAGCATCGGCCGCTAGCTTGGATCATTCTCGTATTCAGCTCTTCATTACATTCCAAGCACGCAAAACACTTGTGGTGAGGTCGGTGACTGGACATTATCAGTACTAGTAGTAATCCAAACAGTACTCTTTGAGTGGGTCAACCCCAAAAGCATCCACCCAAACCAAAGTGTTCATAACAAAGCTTTAAAACAAAAGAGGTTCCAGGAATAGGAGCCATGACCCCTGACCCCTCAGGGTGGCCTGCTTTGGGGCTACACCATAACCCCGTCCTCCGTCACTCACATGGTGGTGGTCTTCCCGGCGCCGTTGTGACCGAGGAAGGAGGTGATCTGGCCCTCGTAGAAGCCCAGCGAGAGGCCGTCCACCGCCAGCTTCTTGCCATGGCGGTAGACCTTCACCAGGTTCTCGATGTACACGCCGGCCTTCAGGTGGGACGGCTCCTCCTCGATGCACACCGCTACGCAGGGAGGGTCAGTGTTAGCCCCAGGGAAGGGGGGGGCACTAGGGGTCCATCTTCTATACAACGACATAATAGTCCCTACCAAAAGGCTGCGGTATCGTCGGCCATTACCATGAATCAACCACCTTAACACTTCGTATTGCAGCTTACACATTTAATCAGGAGTGCCAGGACAGTCCGTGTTGGGTGTCTGACTTCAAGCTAAAAAGTCCCCGGAAAAGGAGTTAACTAAGACACAATAAAGTTGTTGAGAGATTCTAAAAAAAACATGTTTTCATGTGTTCATCGCAGACAGTTGGCTGCTTACATTCGCTGGATTGAACAAACCACAGACAGGAAACACAAGAGTCAGCCTTCATCAGCATTGTCTCAGTGGTCCAGATCAACACTGTTAAAATAGCCTCCCTACTGCCCCCTGGTGGAGAGAAGAGGCGTGTGCAGCCTTACCACCAGCGTTTCCCCTGCAGCCCTGGGGGATGGTAGTGGTGGTGCCCATCTCCTCTCCGAACCAGTAGGACTTGGTGAACAGGAAGAACCAGGGTCTAGGAATACCGTACTGGCCTGAAGACACCGGTCAAAATGGTTATTGATTGCTCGAGGCGTTTCATGGGTTAAAGTCTTTGCAACAACCGAGAGAAACCAGGTCATCATCGGAGAGGTCCTTACCGGGGAACACCGCCTCGATGTACCAGGTCATGACCCCGTAGAGGAACGAGTCGAAGTACATGAGCACCAGGGCGGTGGTGAGGCTGAAGTCGTCCTGCTCCAGCGGGCTGGCCACCAGGTTGGACCACTGGATGCCCACCCCCTGCTCTTCAAACAGGGCGAAGTACTCGCAGCCGAAGCCAAACGCCACAGGAGACAACAGGCTCTGCACACAGACACAGACACAGACACACACACACACACACACACACACACACACACACACACACACACACACACACACACACACACACACACACACACACACACACACACACACACACACACACACACACACCATTTAAACATATCCTTTTTATCTTAACTTATTGAAGCCTATATTCAATAATTGCATTGATTCTTTGTTCATAATATTAATATACAAGCATCCGTTCCGTTTCCATTTATTTGTATGTTTATTATATAGTGATCCATTGCATTTGTATTTAGCCATCAGTTCTTTCCATCTGGGTTTATATTTATATTGACAATATAATCATCTGTTTTATTTGTCCTTTGCATTTCCCTATACCATTCTGTTCTTTACTTCCGTATGGTTTGAACACCGGAGAACACATCTAACGATTACATTTCTTTTGCAATAACAGCTCCAGAGCAACAACAACAACCACCACCACCACCACCACCACCACCACCCACTTACAGCGAACACTTTGGAGCCGAAGCCGATGTGGTCCTGCCAGGCCACGCAGAGCACGTAGGGCAGGTAGAGCGTGAAGTAGATGATGCCTCCGCAGGCCGCCGCCAGGTTGGCGCGCGCAAACACCGTGCTGATCAGGAAGCACTGCATGATGGTGACCACGGCGAACGAGCCCAGGAAGAGGAAGACCACGCCCGGGTCGCTGTAGGGCAGAAGGTTCCCCTTCTGTGGACGGAGGACAGAGTTAGAGGGTGAGTGAGTCAACGTGTGTGATGCTGCACCTCTATCAACGTTTCTTTGCCAGTCCCGATTCTAATTGAAGGCTGCCTTTGGGGGTCTCTTGGGGGGGGGGGTGCATGCAGTACCTTGAGCAGGACCACCAGCAGACCAGCGCTGACCAACAGGGGGATGAGGCTGCTGATGAACCAGCTCAGCCACAGGATGCCGTTGTCCAGCCCCATGATCCGCATGGTCTCCTTGAGGCGCGCCTCCTTCTCGTACACCACGCTCTTGATGATGATGGCCACCGAGTACATCCACGCCAGCGTCATGAAGAGGGGCATGGAGCGACTGATGACACGCAGGAAGCTGAGGAGGAGGACATGAACGGATGAATGAACGAATGAATGAATGAATGACATTGAGGGAGAGGGAGAGGGAGAGAGAGGGAATGAGAACATTCAGGACAGAGTGGGGGACAGAGAGGGAGAGGAAAATGAGACATGTATGAGTCGGAGATACCTAGAGAGAACGAGAGGCTGTGGGGGACAACATGAGTAAGAGGGAGTGAGTACGAAGGGATGAGAAAAAACAAAGATGGGGATGAGAGAGAGCTTGAGAGACAGAAGGAACACAACAGAAGGAAGTGTGTGGGATGTAGTAATGATGTTTTCGAAGCGCAGTTAAATTCTGAGAACAAGAGTTTGCGGTCTGACTAATGTGCCAGCGGAAATGAGGCTGGAAATACATATCAGCTCACAAACCCACTCTTGAAACTCTGAAACGTTGATGGGATGGGACGAGGGTCAAGGGTGTGATTCGTTTGACTTGAAACTTGTGTTTCAATAAAGTAAATAGAACCTCCTGGTTATTATTAGAGTTGATTGTCTGGGGACAGACGCTCTCTGGGCTTACATGTCGTCGACGTAGCAGGGGTAGGGCATCTGCTGGATGTACACGCCCGTCTTCTCCTTGGTGCCCGTGACCGCCCGCACAATGCTTTGCTCGATGACGTCCTGCAGGTAGGAGAAGCCACCCCACACATAGCGCATGTCCTCGAAGGGGTCGGCCCGGGGACCGGGGTCCCAGTAGCTACAGAGAGAGAGAGAGGGAGAGAGAGGTTAACGAGGGAGCTTCAGGTTACCACGAGAGAGAGAGAGAGCTTCGGGTTAATATAAGAGCGAGAGCTTTTGGTTCACGCGAGCGAGCAAGCACGCTTTACGTTAACAGGACAGAGACGGCTTCAGGTTAACATGAGAAAGAGCAGGTGCGCGAATGGAGGAGAAAGGTATGGGAAGTTTGAGTCACATGGGGGAGACATAGGAATTATAATTATGATTCGATAGAACAAGACCTACAGGGGTATAGAGACCTTTATTTTGTTCGTCTTCAGAGCAACTCATCTTTTCTCTTTACTTCTCTTTTAGGATATTAATGAATGATACATTGAATGAAGCAGCGTTGATCTGAGATACTTCCAGCAGGGTTAAATGCAGGTGTATGTGTGCCCCCTCCCCTAGTGATGGAGATATAACGAGGTTCCTCACGCGTCTTTGATCTTGTTGGTGCGCTCCACGTTGTCGATGTCCATGCGGATCTTGTAGTTGACTTTGGGCGGCAGCTCCGAGCTGTTGGTGTCGATGTCCGGGAACACAATGCCGGCCCAGAACTTCCTGTCCTCCAGCAGCACCATCGACTTGTCTATCATCTTCTCCTCCGTGTCCACCGCCTCCAGCTTGTCCAGGTTCACACACTGAAGTACACACACACACACACACACACACACACACACACACACTTACTTAAGTGTTTGTGAGAACCTCCCCGTGTCCTCACAGAACTGGGGTCCCGTAAAGCGACTTGTTTCGAGGGGTCCACAGCTTTGCGTTTCCCCCGGGGTGAGGTCTCAGGACGGGGTCACGGGGTTAACACACCATCATGGTTGATCCACAGGGCACACGCACAAAGACAATTTGATTCTGAAATATATGGCCTCTGAAGCCCTTTGAGACTTTACATTTGATTTATTAATAATAATAATTGACTAGACCTTACATTTTTCGTTCAAAGCTTGTTTTTAGGAGCTTCTGTAATTAAAACATTAATTACAAGTTTTCCATGCCAAAAATAAGCCCTTTCAGAGCCGACAGAGGGGGTAATTTCCTGTTATACCGGGTGAAGTGAAGTCATTCTAGGGTGTGTGTGTGTTTGAGTGTGATGCAAGGGTGCGTGCACATGGGTGGAGAAGAAAGAGGATGCTGAGTACGAGTTCTGGTCTAGCCAGAGAGGGTGGGATATTGTGGGATCAGTACACTGCAGTTTTCTGGGAAAGGGACTACGTGAGCGAGTGAGCGAACAAGTGAGCGAGTGAGGACAAGAGAGAACAAGAAGCGATTGAAAGGGGTTGAAAGAATGGAGCTACCGGGGGACAGAGAGAGCCAGAAGGACAAAGAAAATGGGGAAGAAAATAAAACCGCTTCATTTCTGGCCGTTTTTCTTGCACGTAGAGTAGGAGGGGGTTTCAGCAGACATTGAGCCAGGGAAGGCCTTCGAGACTGTTGTTGTGATACAGGGAATGACCTCAACTCAAAAGAGGACTGAGATTTGTACTGTGTCCACTCTGTACTAGCCAGAAATAAAAAAGGTTACAGTTGCTATGGTAAAAAGTACAGCAACTTGCTGTTCAGTGTGAGAATGCTATGCTCAGTGTTGTTGCCACCAGAAGTAAAACCATTCTCCTTGCGATACATTACATTTAGTTTACACTTTAACCCAGGCATCCGTTCTTCTCAGAGACAGGTCACTAAGGAGGACCTCGCTAGGACGCTAGGAGTAGTAACGGTTGTGTGAGGCGACCCTGACCTCCATGAAGCGAGAGATGCTCTTGATGGCGTCGTCCGTCTCGTTGAAGATGTCACGCCACGTCAGGGCGACGCCGGGCGGGCGCCTGTCGTCCGCCTTCCTGATCAGGAAGTCGGAGACGTCGGCGGCCGTCCACTGGGTGTGGGACAGGTGGTCCTGGAAGATGCTCGCGGTGACGTTGTTTCTGAGCAGAGTCTGGATGGGGGAGGGAAACAGGTTAAACGTGACGTTAACCAATCATCTTCTATCGAGGACACGCTATCCCTTTCCATAATGTCGAATGGTGACACTTCATTACAGTCATTTGAAAACGCATTTAAAAAGGCAGTTTGAACATATTCAGTGTTTCACCAGAGGGGGTGCTGCCGCTGCAGTTAGATTTAAACCTGGGGTACTCTCACAAATCAAGGCACGCGATTCCTAATCTCAAATCTGATAGCCGACTAGAATCCAATCGGGGGGGGAATGGGGACCTTGACTGCCTTGAGATATATTTCACCAATCCTGTTGCCAGAGGACCCAGACTAAAGCCCAATCCCATTTCTACCCCTTCCCCCTTCCCCTTACCCCTTCAAAACAAGGGGGGGGGGGAAGGGGAAGGGGTAAGGGGTAGAAATGGGATTGGGCCATAAAGGAGGATGGCGGGGAAGCCGTCCTACCCGTAGGAAGTTGATCTCTTTGCCGTTCTCCAGGAAGGTCCACACTTTGGGCCTCATCTCCTCCCACATGCCGCCCAGGTCCCGGAACACGCCCAGCTCCTGGAAGGTTCTGTTGACCTGCGGGGGCGAGAGGTCCGGTCAATAGGAGGGCTTCACTTGACGCCACACAACGCCCAGGTCTGTGTACTTGTACTGGCATGCCGTTATTCTAGAATGTTGTGCGGCGTTCCGATATCCATACTTCCATGAGTACACTTAAACGTCGTACACTATCTGTACTCACTAAGTGCGCTGATTATCAGAGGTCAGTGTCGTATCAAATCAAATACTCCGTGGTGCACAATCCGGCAAACCCTGCAATAAACATCCCGCTTTGAACGGGGAACTCTCTACGCCTAGCAGCTATAAAAAGCTATAAAAACTACAAAATGACTATTAATGCAGGCTATGTGGAAAATGCGCCGACGTTGGCTCAGCCTGGCTCCGCCCTCTTCCGCTACGATGGCTGCCGTTGAGTACGAAAAGTGTTCATCGATCCACACTCAGCGGTTTGGCCGTTATGAGTACACCGTCCGGGTCCTTTCAGTACACTTCTTTTCTCCCTGATATTAATTGGAACGCCCTACGACTGACTAAGTATAGTGAGTACTGACAGTATGGATGTTGGAACACAGCACAGGTCATGAAGTACCGATACATGGTCGCCTGGAGGGGTTCAAACCTTCCCATACTGAGTGTCTCTATGCAGGCCTATATCAACCGCTCTCGGTGGGGGCCAAGGTACCTCGTGGATGATCTTCTGTGTGGCGGGGGTGTGGGGGGTGTACAGGATCTTGCCCATCAGCAGGGGTTTGATGGCCTGCCACATCATCCGGGACATGGGGTTGGAGTCCATGCTCCTCATCAGGTTGTTACAGAAGGGAGCTGGGGGGCGAGACACGGGTGCATGATGGGATAACAGCGAGCGAGATATTTGGAGAAAAATCAAGATAAAAAAACGACACTGAATGCAGAAGAACTGGAATATTGTCAACAAGGGCTAGGTAGGAATTAAACCAATGTTTACCGGTATATTACATTATAGGTGACAACATGTCAACATCAGACACACTTTATGCATGACAAGTCAAGCACGAACCCCTTAAAGTGATCCCCTCAGCTTTGCCACAGGAGAACCTTCCCTTTGAAACACGATGTAACGGCGACCCGTCTTGCTGCGGACCAGCCGCCATCGGTCGGCCCGGTGAGACTCACTGGAGGTGTTGTCGTATGCCGCCGCCAGGTCCTCCTCCGTGGTGTTGTGGTTCCCGAACAGCGCCTTGTAGTTGCTGTCCTCGTACCAGTTGAGGGACTTGATCTGCAGCCCGCCCCCCTCTGGGTGGCCGCACACGATCCGGGACACGGCCTGGTACATGGCGCTGGGCGACGACGTGGCGTTGTGCGTCAGGAAGATGATCTCGCTGCGCAGGTCCTTCCAGCTCTTCATGCTGGCCAGCTGGGGGAGGACGAAGAGGAGGAAGAGGAGGGTGGGAGAGGGAGGGATCGGCTACTGGTCAGATTCTGCTTTGTTTTGGTTCTAGTAAGTTTGTTCAATAGTCGTGAATCAAGTTTTATTTAATATACTAGCTTATGACTTTATGTTATATATTTTTTGATTTGTACATTGAAGGAACAAATAGACACGACCCAATGACAAATGCAACGTTTTGTCAATTACACCATAGAATATACACCAAAACAAACCTTTCACCGGTTAAAGAAAAGTTCACATAAGGATAAAGTTACTAGATCAACCATTTGATAACCAGCGGTGGGCATTGATGATACAAATATATGAACCCCTTTGTTTGGGAAAATGAATTCCCCCTTTGAGGTAAATACGCCTGCATATCTCTACTTCCTCATAGTGCCTGATGTACAATTTGGCAGTTCAGTGGATCCCGTGGCTCCAGACCCGTCTGACGACATCAGCAAACTCCCCCCAACCGCTTCCATCTAGCCGCGCACGCTATCGTAGCGCACACATTCATAAGGCTACTGGGTTGTGGTGTTGTGTGTTTGTAGATGCTCCCCTGTGCAGTTTTGAAAGGCAAAGGAATTTAAAAGTGTGACGTTCCAAAGATTTATGATGTAGTTGTGTTCAAAGGAAAGTTGTGACCGTCACACCACGGTTTAAAACGAAACGGCAATGAAATGGAATATGAAACAATGAACCAGCAGCCTTACATGTCTGGTTAACTTAGAACTAGAATGTTCTTGGCTAGATTTAGTGGCCCTCCACTCTTGACCCCAACATGAAGAACGCTTGTAATCTTTCCAGGACAGCCACCGACCAACAGACAAGCTGAACGCTACATGTTTGTTGTTCATTCACCTCCTGGAGCTAGCCAACGGGGCTAGCACCAGTGCTGTTCTGGCTCAGCGTAAACCGCCGGCTAGCTTGTTTAGAAAGCCTGTGCTCTTTGTTCAGCTGTGCCCAGCGGTACATCTCTCCCAGTAAATAAAGGAGGGGTCCTCAAAGAGGACACATGAGAGACTCCGTGTCTTTACACGCCGTGCCAGGCAGACAGAGCGGGCCTTTTCCGTCCTCGCCCGACCGCGTCTCACGGTGTACATCACTAACCTCCACCAATCAACAGGCGCCCTTCTTCTCCCGACCCCCGACATGCCAGCGGTTCGTTGGCCGCTGGAGGCTAGCGAACAGCCAACGACTTTGATGAATGAAGCGCTGATGGCTACAGAACAGCAGTACAACAGGCTTCTAAGAAGCTGCTGTAAATTCAGACAGAGTTCCTAGAGAACGGTGCGTTTGAATGCCAGGGGTAAGCTTCTGACCCATCGGCTGCAGTTCCAGAAGCCAGAACTCGTTGGATTGAGGGAGAACAGAAACCCCTGACCAAGCCTTCATCAGCTTCAGAAAGGGTTCAGCAGGATTGCACCGATAGCATGTGTTCAACATAAATAGAGTCATCTAGTGCAAATCATCAAGGGGTGTTTTTGTTTCTACATACTCAACTTTCATACAGAAGTGATGACCAAGAAATTAAAGCGGTCAGAGGTCACCCTCCATCTGGAGTTTTTTGCCATCACAAGGGGAGAATGACCGTTGGAACCGGCATCAGTGAAGGCTATCTGCCCGCTTGTTGCTAGCTCGAGAAAAGGTAATGGTTCTAGAACGGAAACCGTCTCAAAAAAGTAGAAGCAGCTAGCATGTGGCCGTGTTAAAAGAATTATATCTGTACCTCTTCTGGGATTCGTTCTCATTGCTGTGGCTGCTTTGACACCTGAATTTCCCTCTAGGATTTAATAAAGGTATATATTAACCTAACTGTGATACATTGAGGCTAGGGTTAGGGATTGATGAGGAAGGACCAGAGACGTCTCTGGTCCTTCCTCATCAATCTGAAGTTGCAGTTCAATCTGGACTTCAGAGTCATAGCCAGCGTTTCTTCCTCATTTTGCAAACCCGCACCCGCCCGTACCCGAGAATTACATTCCGCACCCGACCAGTCCCGCTATAAACTGATACCGACGCCCGACCGGCACCCGAGGAAAATTAGACACATTGGATGGAACGCCAGGGAATTACACTATCTGGTGTTTGGCGTGGTGCTTTAGATTGCTGTGCAAACAAATCACATCGTCCACTGTGGACGGTTTTAGTTGACTCCTCCGCTCCGTCTCCAGCCCCGGAGAAGTCTCTCTCGCAATCGCAAAACCCGCGACCGACCCGTGCTGTTCAGGCGTCCGACCCGTGCAGGACTCTGGCCGAGATGACCCCCACTACGAGTCTTTACTTGTTGGGGAAGTACCAGAGACGTCCCGAGGACCCGACGCTGTCTTTAATTCATAATATCATCCGGAGGCGCACACAGCTTTTGGCCTTGATATTATATAGTGTATTATATTATATAGATACCTATATATGTAAGGAATAATCACCGAGAGGCCGGGCAATAAACAGTTTGATATGCCCGGCTCGTGGACGGCTTACCGCCCGAGACGAAGTCGAGGGCGGTAACCTTCCGCGAGCCGGGCATATCAAACTGTTTATTGCCCTGCCTTGAGGTGATTATTCAGTTTATTCTACTTCGCGCCGGCCAACATAATAAAACAATTAAAATACTTTAATAATTAGCCTTTTTCTTATTCGTATTGCATGCTTATTAAATGTATACTCTGTTTAAGTTCATCTCCCTCGAAAAGTAGTTCCCTTTAGAACTACGGTGAATAACGTTAGCTCAGCTGTAGGTAACTCGTTTCTATAGCAACCACACTAGGCTGGATCTGATCACTAGTTTAATAACGTAGTTGCTACATTCGTATCAAGTCAGCTTTAATGACGATCGATCAAACATGCACTCCTTGGTTTATTTTTACAATGGACCTCATGTTGGAAATGTATGTGATAGAAAACGATACAAGCGGCGTATTGATCTACTGTGCTCAGTCAGCAGCAAGTAGAACCGACAAGTCAGCGGGCAATATGCCGGATTAATGCACCCCTCCCAGCCAATCAGAATCGAGCATTCTTAAATGAAGTAGAATAATACATAATATTATGTTATTTAGATACAGAGCTCCGGGAGGGACGTATTCCTTTAAGCAAGGGAATTGGAGTTACTGACATTGAACGTCCATCCAATAACGAGAACAACCAGCAGACTCGCTGTCAAAAGGAGGCCCATTGCCCGTTCCACAGCCTCTCGGGCTCCTGTTCGTCACGGGGGTGATCGGAGTTGGGCCTACCTCCACTGCTAGGGATCCCATGCTTTCCAGGAGGCTGTTGGTCGCCGCGACAACCTGTCGGACGGCCATGGGGTCCGATTTAACGTCCCGCTGTAAACAACCGCAGAAAAGAGAAAAGGGAAAGAAATGTTTTTAGGGGGTCAGCCAACGTCAAAAACATGTATTTTACAATATTCACAAATGGCTGATCTCACAATCTACGCGTGTCTTATGTTGGAATAATGCATTTAAAATGTCCTTGTGGAAACACAAAAGACATGTGCAACGCTGCTGTCACCTTAAGAACTCTCTAGTAATCTCTGTCAATCACTCTTATGTTGATTTAAACTTTGATACCATTTAAATTTAGTAGGGGCAATAATAAAGATAACAGTGATAACCTAGCGACCTCAGGACCTTGACCTTTACCATATAGCAGTAAAAGTGATGCAAAATGAAACTGGATCAGGAATGACCATTAAAGAAACATGCCGAGTTAGATCACATGGCGCTAGAAACACGCTCTCCTGAGCTGGAAGCCACACAAAGGCTCACCAGGGACAGAATGGAAGGAGGCGTTAGAACCATTATTCTCCCGGCATATATTTTCCTAGCAGTACACCGGCTTAAGTTCTAATGGTCGAAAGTGTCTGGACCGGTTTACTTTACGGACGGCTGTAACTCGCTCCAGCAGGGGGAGAAAGGGGGAGGGATACAGAGAAAGGGAGTCAGAGAGAGACAGAGAGAGGCACATAAGGAGGTGACGGGGTTCTGCGAGTGGAGAGAGAAACACTATAATTTCTCTGAAGTATGGAGACAAAGGGTAGGGCCTCCCCGGTTGGGACGGCGACGTGCAACAGCGATCAAACATGCCCCGGGGCTAGTGAAGCTGGGAGCAGGAAGCTCTGACACAGCTACATGTCGTAGCATGCCCCCGCCCGTCTGCAGCCCTTGCCCGATTCCTCACACACAAACAGCCTGGCCTGGCCTGGCCTGACCTCACACACACACACACACACACACACACACACACATTGGTTAAAGATAACAATAAAAGTTACGCTATATGAATACAACAATGTTTATGATCAGTAGCAACTGTAACTTCTACGACTGAACACTTTGGTTCAGCCTTAAGGGACGTTTAACGGTAAACCTCATAGAGCTCTGAACTGGACTGGGAGAGTACAACCCATTTTGATACATGTCAAATCCCTTAGATGGTCAACGCCAGAGCCCAAGATAAGAGTTAGAGATAACGAAGAAGTTTATCGATTTAAGGTCCCAGGTCAGATAAAAAAAGCCAACAAGGGGTCGAACTTCATCCAAAATTAATTAAAAACAGATTAGGCCACTAAGAGGTCCTTCTTTCAAATACTATAGAAATAAGAGATACTATGCAAACTAACCAGGGCTGACTGATGTAGCCAACCACTCCAGTCCAGGTAGCTTGTATCAACTAACAGACTCATATTGTATCAAGAGCAGAAGTCCGCAAATGCAAATGGCTCCGAATGCGTTCCTTGTCCCCGACAGTGACCCTTTCCATCCCATTGTATTGATGTCGGGTCGTGATATGCGACACGGGACGGGCGTTTGTACCCCCTACTAAACGAGTCCCACCTTGCGGTGAAAGCGAGGTGCCCTACAGAGTGGACCGTCATGTGACCTGTGTGAGTTCACTACGGGGTCAAACTTTTTTAGCTTATACAACAAGGAGGTCCTCGGGTCTTCCAGCTCCAACCTCTTAACGAACTTTAGGCAAACCTCCACCCACGTGACACGGCTAAATCATATCCGCTTATAACTCCAGTCCCTGTTATGACTTTGGTACCAAAGGACGTTTCTTTGCGCGGCCATTCTTATTGATCCCCATTCCGGCAGCTTCTAAATTCCGACCCCGAGCACAGAACTTACGCGGAGGAGCTTCAGGAGGTCCAGGCTGCCCACGAAGCGCTCCTCGATCACGTCCAGCCACTTGGCGGGGGTTCTGCAGACCATCTCCTGGATCCTCGCCGCCAACCGGGGGTCGGCGAGGACCACGAAGTCCTCCAGGTCGTGCTCGTCGCCGCTCTTGCGACACAGGCTCTTCAGGTGCACCCCGTAGCCCTTGAGCAGGACCTGGGGGATGGAGAGCCGAAGACGGAGGGAAGGGCGGAGAAGAGATTAGACGGACGGTTCCAAGAGTTTCCTGCGAACGTGAGTTCCGGGCGGGGCGTCGATAAGGGAATGTGATGATGCGATCGTTATGGTGCATCGTTAAAAAGTGCATTCGAGAGGACATGATGGTGTCACGTAGAGATGGATATTAACGGGAGAACAGCAGGTGAAATGGTAAGACAACCAAATGGCCTCTGACGATCCTGGTGACTATAGCTGGGCGTGGGACTCAGGCTCCACTGCAAAGAGTCGTCGGTCATATTCCCAACCACAATCATTTTCACACATCTCAAACCAACTCCAATAAGTCGGACAACCTGTAGAAACATGCGTCCTTCACTGTATTTCAAGAAGACTGTTGTTAGCAACCGTGCGCCTCTGTCTGTGTGTTTCCTTCTGCCTCCTATTATTTATTCATGATGATTGGTTTGGCGTTTCATCGACGTACGAGTTCATACGGTTTGGGAATACCGTCACAGGAAATGTAGTATCTTATAATATCGTCTCTCACAGTCTTCCGATGACCATGTCGCAATGTGTGAAACAGCTTTCTGCGAAGTAAGGTGTGCTGTGTCGTCTAGTACGCACTTATTTCATGTCGTATTTAGCTATAGTACCTAGTTACGTAGCATCTTATCCTCGCTATCTTTGTTGTATACGGGGAATGGTTTAACCTTGCGATTGTTAGTGCTTTGCACTTGGTTCTATGAACATCCTTATTGTACCGACAACCGATATATTATTTTCCTTTCTTATGACAAATGTACTTATTGTAAGTCGCTTTGGATAAATGCGTCTGCCAATTGCCCTTAATGTAAATGTAAAAGAAATGAGGGGATGAGTCACTGCTGGCTGTTTACCCGCTCCAGGTTGACGTGGGCTTCCAGTATCCCCTGAGTGGCCTCCTCTCCAAGAGACAGTTTCTGGACCAGGAACGGGGACAGGGTGTTGTTGTCATGAAGGAAGTCCTTCACCTTGAAGCCTGGTGGACGGAGGGGAGAACAACCGAACACTTCAGCTCAACTCTCGACTGTGGAGTTTAAAGGACAGACGTACCTGGGGAGGTTAGCACAGAGAGAAACCCAATGCATGGTCACATGTGCAGTCCTTATATTCCCATTGTGTTCCCGGCGTATTTACTTTCTCAGAAATCCAAACCATAGCTTGTGGGGCTCATTTCTAAAGGAGGCGCAAGTGCCCACTTGTTTGGTTAGCACAGACCAATGTTCATGCTCGGGTGTGCATGAAACCGGGTTATACGACATCCCTGTGCTCGTAGAACGATCCCTTCTGGGAGGCACGCTGCATGTTTTGGCAAGCAGGGCAGGGGCAAGACTAGAAGGAGCGACCCCCCCAATGAGAATCTATACCAACACAGCTGGCTGTGCCCTCAACTCATAGAGTTTTGAGTTTCCTGATAATCCCGCCAGCTATATTTGATCCAAATCGGAGGTAGGTCAGATAGGTAGGCAAGGTAGAGAACATTGATTTCAATGTTAAAAGTGCCCCATCTCATGGTCTTAATGTAATGAAGGAATAGTACAGCATTGTGATATAACACACACACACACACACACACACACACACACACACACACACACACACACACACACACACACACACACACACACACACACACACACACACACCATTCATTAAATGGGGAAAAATACATTGCAAGTCTAGATTTGTATAGACAATTCCGTTCAACCACAAACTAATCACTGACGTTGAAGGTGCTTTTAAACAAATTGTCAGCCCACGAACCTATTTGCTGGCAAACTTAGAATGAAACTGAATGAATGAATGTCAATGCCTTCCTTTGACCCTGGAGTCAGAAGAAGAGGCCCCGTACAAGATACAAGTAACAACCTGCTGGCCCGTGAGCACACCGTCTGGTAAAGAAGGAACAGTAAGAAAAGGAGAAGAGAGCTACTTCCTTTCGATGTCATGTTTGTGGGACCACTTCTGTTTTGGGGTCCTGGGTGAAGTGCCAGACCAAGGGACCCTGTCCCCAGGCTACCATTCTGAGCATTTTCGCAAGGGCCCCTATTTTATCCAGCAGCCAACCCAGAGGACTGTAACAATTGGTAGGCCGATTTAACCATCTTACATCTGGGGGAACTTTCCCACATTGCCCATCCCAACTTTTTCAAACAGGAAGCCATTGGGCCTGGAGCAAGCGTCCAAGGAATCAGTCAAATTCTTTTAATGAAAACATAGCTGAAGTACGTTGGTATGAACCATTAGGCCAACTAAAAGGGGTGTGTGTGAGAGTGAGTGAGAGTGAGAGTGAGAGTGAGAGAGAGAGAGAGAGTGGTTAACAGACAAAGGGCACTCAGGTAGACTCCTTCTTTGGTCTCTAAATCACCAGCAGGCTATCAGTCTCACAGCTCATTGGTAGTGTTTGTGAGTGCGTCTCTGTGTGTCCGGGGGCAAGAGAGGAACTCCACAATGGAAAGGACACACACACACACACACACACACACACACACACACACACACACACACACACACACACACACACACACACACACACACACACACACACACACACACACACACACACACACACACACACACACACACGAGAAGTGAATGTGGTGGAGGGGAGGAGGTAATAATACTCGTTCCCTTAAAAGACGCCTGCAGCCTTCAAGCGTCAAGCTGCCCTTGGGCAATTGAGGTAAATTGGCCCCACACACCCCACTGGGCTACAACGGCTGGCTGAAGCGGCAGCGACAGGTCATTAGCAGCTCGGATCCGCCAGTGATTTACGTCCCACTGTGGACCCCCTACCCGGCGGGCTGAAGGGCCCAGTCGCGCCGCGCTACGGCGGCCCGATGTCAGCAGACTTGATCCACGCTAACAGCGGCGCGAGGGCAAAGCCCCTCCAGGGGGACGGAGGCAGGGGATTAAGATCAGCTGAGGGGACGGCCGAACACGCCGCAGCAAACCAGCTCTGAGACGCACACCTCCGTCGCCTCGAGACCCCCCCCTAGCCGGAAGGAACTGGTGTAAGCCAGGCAGCGCTACACTTGTACGCTCACGGATAGTTCGCCTGAGGTGAGTGTTCCACTAAAGATCTATCCAAGTGCTACTATTGTAATGTACCCCTTTTTTAACATCATGACAATTGTACCATTTGTAATAGTAATAAACTAAGGGAATTAATTCATTCATTATCAGAATTGTTTTACAAATGCATATTTGTAAATATGCATTCATACTTTTTTTTTTCTGTCTTTTATAATTAGTTGTAAACTTGATCAAATGTTTTGGGAAAAAAGGTTAATGCTTCAAACTAATTAATCTGCTTGGGTTCACGGCGGGCGCGCTGGGTTCAACGTCTGGCGGCGGTGGCGGTGATGGGGGCATGACCGCTCGGCGCGCGCGCGCACGCGAGCGCGCCGACAATCTGTCCAGCTGCAGCGCAGCCATGCAGGGCCGCCCAGCGGGGCGCGGCTGGAGCGTTGTTCTCAAACCCAGTGACACCCAGCGGGGGGGGGCAGAGCCCTCCGCAACCCGCCGGAGAGAAGAACAACACTGGGCTGGAGGCTCCAGGAAAACGCCAGGGCTGAAAAACGTGCGCACTTCTTTTCTGCGGCGGCTTTTGGTGTTGCCCGTCTCCTTCCCCGTCCCCTCTCCTCCCCTGCCCGTGACGGGGGCTCCTGTAGGCTGGAGGTGTGAAGCGCCGGGGACCGTAAAGCTGGGAGGCGTCGGGTGATGACGCTGGCTGACTTTCATGTGGAGCCTCCCAAGCAGTTGGAGACCAATCGCAACATAAGGTTCACCGAGCGGAACATGCCTGGACACAAGTCGAACCAACTCCAGAAGACTATCCATTCATGAATGCATTCCCAATTGCTCATGACTCTTACAAAAGCCTCAGAGGGAAATTAGGGTTTTCAAATAATGGAGTTCAATAAATCCCTTTGAGTGAATCAACTGCAACTGCATATCTGGTTTGCCATCGGAGGATTGTGTATTGTCAAAGTGCAACGTTGAACTGAACTCATATATCAGCTTGACCGGGCTGAACGGTAGATAATTAAATAAGACAGTAGGTTGCACCATCATCAACCTCTTGAAATTTCCACGTGGCTTTCACGTGTCATTTCAGGACAATTAAAAATATTAGTAATTGAAATTGGTTGGAATTCCTCCTGATATGGTCACGAAGGAGGAATGCATCCAGGAGTAATGAATACATGATTGGAGGGAGAGAAAAAACACCCAAGAGACTCTCTGTCAGCAACGCTCTCTCACAACACAACCATGTCAAGGCCAACATTCCATTAAGGTAATATTAACCACCTGAAACATCTTGATAACTAAATAATCTATTCAGGGGTTAAACAAGTTCAATAACCAACACAAAACCACACCTCCACTGTAAAAACGACACACTGATTCTCCTAGTTATGAGTGGAACTAACACCAATAAAAACCTTATCCAGAACTACTGTTATCCGACAAACACCATCTTCAAATCTGGATCCTAACTCCCACCAGCTATACCAGCAGAAAGTCTCAACCAACTTCCCACGTCAAGAGCCCACCGGACGACCTGTAGAGACACGACAACGGGACGCGCTGCAAGTTGTGGGTGCCGACAAGCCTTTTTTCCTTCCAATCAGAAAAGACGGTGCTGCTACCGGCGAGCAACGGTACTGCCAAGGATTTCAAAGGTGAAACATAATTCAAGAAATTGGATCGCATAGTTTGGAAATTAACGAGCTACAACTCAACACAGCCACCCTCCCTCCCCCTTCTCCTCTCCCCCTCCTCCTGAATATCTCCATTTAGATCATTACTGGGAAGACGGAGGGAAAAAAGGCTAGACAAGTTGGGACCAGCAGCCCCCCGCAACAAGAAACACAACTTAAAGCTGACATAGGCTTCTCCAAGCTCCTTCAAAGTAAGCTCAAGAGTAGTGGAAATATTTGCATATTATGAAGGATATAAATGACGTTGGAGGGGACTGTGAGGACCTCGCCCCGTCTCCATTCGGGCTGCCCATCTACCTGGTGTAGTAGCTTGCAGAGTCTGTAGGGCCTTGGCCAGCTCCTTGAAGCCGTCCAGGTTCTTGTCATTCTGGCTGTACAGCAGAATCTTCTTGGAGTCGGAGAACAGCCTGGAAATTCTGTTGAGAAGACATCCAAAGCTGAGGTTAAAATGTGGCCTTCTAGAAGCCTTGCTGCCTTAAATATACCCTGCAAAAGCATGCATGACCATGCAACACAGATTTCCAATGGTACAATATTTCTCAATTTCATGAACAAAGTGGACCCATTAATCTATTGATTAATGAATTCAATCTACTAACCCCTGAACTGCCACTAAATGTAACTTCTTACCCAACTCATTTATTTTACCCATACGATGAAATGAAATGAAAAATGACTGGGATAACCTCAATATCTCTCCAACCCTAATGATGCCCTCAAGGCCCAGAACCGGACCGAGCCGACTCACATGGAGTCGTTGAAGTTGCCCACCACCCCTGGAGACTCCCCGGGCGTGGGGTGCCGGAAGCAGGGGTTGTTGGCGTTGCAAATGATTCCCTGCATCCATGGTAGTATCCCTGCTGAGGGCATGGCCTTGTTGGGAAAGTGACCTGGAAGCAGTAGAACAGTTAAAATGACCTGGAAAACCGACGTGGAAAAGACCAGAACCAGTGTCTCTGGAATTGTGAAAATGTAAATTTGTTTGTTATAGTTTTGCGTAAAGGGTCCAACGACAAATTACAATTTACTCTAGTCATCTCTAGTTCGTTGTTAGCAACAAGGTGTCGAATAAGGTTACATGACTGAACAAACCGTTATTACCAATAAAAGTTAATCACAACAGAGTCGCTTTGTTAAGCATCATTATAAAATGACTTCCCCCCTTAGCTGGCAAACCTTTATCAATGTGGTGCATACATTCACGATAACCTCTGTTGCAGCGGAACAGTACATGACTGAGAATGGCAGACGATAGCACTGAAGATCTCGCTCCCCTTCCCCTCAATCCAATACAGACACATTTCACATCCCCTTTTTATTGGGTAATGTTATTCCGTGTAGCAGCTATGGCGTTGCTGCTGGGCCCTGCCTGAAACCCCATAATGGGTTCTACTCTGCGTTACCAACGAGTTGCTCCCAAGAGGTCCACCTGGCTGGACGCGGGCCGATAGCCTAGCATATGTCCCCTAGCATACGTAGTCTAGCCTGCATCCGAGTCTCGACCCTAGTATCGTAGTAAGGGGGTTTCACTTCTGCCTTTTGTGCGCGTGTGCACACGCGTGTGAGTGAGCGTGTGTGTGGGGCGAGGGGGTATGGATTGCTCAACTAGTAGGGAACCTTTGCCCCAACAAACATCTCCTCTCCCAGCACAGCAACTTCCGAACAGGCTATCAGCAGCCCTGTCCGGACCGCCAACCAGCTCAGCGCTGAGCAGAGGAGTGATAAGATAGTGTTGCATACGTACGGGGGCGCGTACGGCCCCCGGCTGCTCCAGCTCGATCAATGGGAAGGTTTATGACATAATAGGGTCCCACACTAGGATGAACTGCTTTAGGCTGGATTGTTTATGACAACGTTTTCTACCTCCCTTGGGCTGAAGTAGGGAGGGGGTTGCCGTTGATTAAGTGCAGAGAATTCAGAGAAATACAACTTTTTGGAAAACTGTGTTGTGATGGCGTCCTTCCGTCCACCGCCCGTTATCTTTGGTCGCGTGGCCTGGATCAGACCTTTTGTTAACGCGCTGCATGTGTGCGTATGGTCTGCGTGTGAGTCTCTCTGGGCGTGTTGGGCACATAAGGAGACCCGTTGCGACATGTCCGTGGCCCACGCGCTCTATGAATCACCGCAGAGCAGAAGTATTGTCTGTCAAAGCGATGGTCTCTCACTCACTCACACACACACACATGCTCTCACTCCAAAAACAGGGAAACTTCCAAAAACTGACAAAAACGACCATTTCATGGCCGAGATTATGGTCGCTCACTTAACATTTTTAGAACATGACCCGACTAACCAAAAATGACCCCATGGCATGGGGCCATTGGGGGAAAACCAAGATAACATCATGACAATCATTACAAAAACCAAAAACAGTACATAATAATTCGAGACTAGGTTATCTTAATGTTTAAGATGAAAAACATTATAGGTAAGCCCCTAGTCCCAGTGAAAATGTGTCGGGAAAGCAACAGCAAAGTCAATTTAAATGAATAGGAAAAGTTCAAAGTCAAACCAGGCCATCCCCCCTGCTAGTTGTAGCACGTTACTGATCAGGGCTAGAAGGGCCGATCTCTCACTCTAGATGACGATACGGGTTTATATAAAGAGTTCCTGGCCCTGCCTGGGTACTCTTTGACCTGGACTACATGCTACTTACACATCCCTGATAATGAGATTGCAATGAGCCATAAAGGCCTCTGATAAAATCCAGAATTACCAATAAAACCATAACTGGCACAAATGATATTTCTCAGGTGTAAGAATTGATAGGCTCTTAGAATCGCTTGGCCAAGCGTTGAACCCAACCCCGTCCAATCACAAAGTTCGATCTCCTAAACTATGATCCCACTCTCGTACGCCACTACCTACTCTCCACAAACCTCTGTTTCCTCAGTTTGTGTAGCGGTGTAAGGGTTACAGATATTACAGCGTCAGCAACATACATCTGATAAAAAACGACATTATCTTGCAGAGCTGGACTTTCTCCAGGGCATTGATTAGCTCAACAGCAGGAAAGAAACAAATCAATCCTTCCATGGTGTGGTAGAAGTCAGCGGTAAGGGTGAAAGGGTAGGATGTTTTGGCGAATGTGGTCAGACGTAATGGTGGAAGGGGTCAGATGTGATAAACGGGGGTAGATGTCAGAAGAAGTAATGGTGAATGCCACAAGGCTGCCAATAATCTGATGGTGCCGTTCACCTCTCAACTAAAACAGCTGCTTCATTTGAAAGTCAATGGGCTAGCCACCCAAGCATCACAATAGACGTCTTTCATTGTGATGCATACGCGAGCTTAAGTGTCCTAACGCAGAGTGTATGCTAATAGTGCGTTTGTATGTGCGTGGTCAGGAAGGAGTTTGCGCGCGAGGGATAAAAGTCCATGCAATGGCTGACGGCCATCTCATCCCGTGCGTGGACTCACATTCATTCTGCTCGTACGGAGGATAGTTGATTCTGACGGCGATTAAGATGAAGAAGACTAGCAGCGGCCATATCACTTCGATCAGCAGCTGGAGCTGAAAGACAAGAAGGGAGAGAGGACGGTATTAAAGGATGCACGCTGTGTTACAAACACACCAACAGGTTGAGATGCGCTTAGCAAAGCATCCCCCGTGTATTCATTTCCTCCTGCGTGTGTTCAGATTCAGCCTTCAATCCTGGGGGAAACTGTATTGTTATGTTGCAAATGTCGGTCATTCCTTTGCTTTGCGTCATTAAAATGGTTAATTTTATTGTTTTTTCTATTCAAAATGGTGTTGTGTTGCGTGTGCTGTCCAAAACTCGTTTGGCACGGGTGTATCATTTAGTGGGGTGAATTTGCATTTGAGTGAAAACCAAAAAGATCCATCTTTCGAACAGATCTTTTGAGAGCCCTCTCCTCGCCCCCCCCACCCCTGGAACGCTGATCCTTTTATCAGCGCGTCTTCATTCATAATGTATGGCCGTGGTGGGAATCGATGCCAACAGCCCAGAATTCACAATAACCACGGCAACATGGCTGCCTAAGGATCCATACCCCACACCCTCCCCCACCACAGGCGTCGGACACATTGCTGATCAAGCTGATCAAGCATTCATGAAGTAAATCTTTCTCTATCTCAGAAGACAATCTGTAGGCAACGTTGTTGCTGTAACCTTTGGCCTTCAGTGATTGGTTTATAAAAACTCTTTGTCGTGTGACCCTAAAGGTATACTCAGGTGTACACTACACGTGTAAATATGTGGCGTAAATAAATCGAATTAATTTAAAACAACCCATTAATGTGGACGAAACTTAGAGAGCCTAAATTAAGTCAAATGTTTGTATTTATGCACAAATATTTACACACGCAGCTGACTAATAACACGTATCCAAAAACAGCCAAGATCAACAGCCTGGATAGTCAAAGCAACCCCAACACTTTAACATGACTGCACATCCCCATTAAAAAAATCCCCATTAATTCATAAGCATTCAACTTATTGAATAAACTAAAATAATAGTTTTTAAAGAGTTAGGTATAAACAGAACCACTTCAGAAGTCTTCATCTATTGTTGGAGATGTCAACCAGTCTGTTAGCAAAGTAATATACGAACAACAATATTATCTACTGAAGAGACAAAACAAAAAGCAGATAAATAACGACACATTTGTGCACATTATACACTCACGGTTTGTCTTCTTCTGTAGGTGAAGTTCTTCCAGAGAAGCAAGCCCAGCTGAGTAAGGACGGACATTTCTGCCCCTCGGACAGACTTCCACTCCGCGGCGGTTCTCAACTGGAAATGACAGGAGGACACGACGCGAGCCGCGGGTAAAAGGTTGAGTGCAACAGACAGAGTACAGATCAAAGGTACTGCGGTCAAGGGTCAGAGCCGACGACAACACTATATTTCTTCTCGAGCGCGACCGCGCTCCCCGTCTCAAACGAGATCTTGTGTGCGTGTGTTAGAGGTGTTGCAGAAGCTATCACACAAAGGTCCATAAGAGCAACACTTTGGTCTGCGGTCTACCGATGCAGAGGTGTATTTGAGGGGGGTCGGTTATATACCGTGAAACGGTGTGAAAAGGGGGTAATAGGAAAGGAGAGTGGGGGGGGGGGGGGTCCATTGTTTTCCTGAAAAACGCCCCCACTCCCCTCGCACACCCATTCTACCGTTTTAAACGAGTTTAGAGGTAATGATTGCATTTACTTGCCTTATCATGCGTGTTTCTTTTATCACTGAATCAAAGACCAGACACACCGTAGTAGGGATTAAGTTGCAGCGATGTAGTCTACACTAGGCTACTTATTAAAGATGTGCAGCATGAAGTTGGTGCGGCATGAATGCTGATGACAAACAGTTGCCTCTGCATTTTAGTTATAAAAGTACGGATGTGATGATTCTACTTTAAATCCAAGGAAAACACACATGCGCGCGCCCTAGTGGCTTATAATAAAACACATGTGCCTTGAATAGGCTACTTCACTGTTCTACGCACGCCTTTTGGAACGCAGGTATCCGTAAGGAAACATCAGACATTAAAGTGCTGTTCCCAGGGGTTTAGTCTGGAAAATGTTTGTGTAAACCCATGTAAACATTCAATACTTACAGCTCCAGGCTTATTTTGGTTTGTTGGTTGATTTCACGTGAATCATAAAACGTCCTTGGATTTATGGATATGAGATTTAATCATAGTTTAATCATAGCGTTTGATAATGAATGAAAAAACACGACTATATCCCCGATGCCTCACAAAAGTGAAGTGGTGTTTCCATGTTTGCAACAACATGCATTCCGAGTAATACAATTAGCCATTTTAGTCTGGGCTACTACTGCGCATAATTCTACGGAGGTGACTAGACGTTTAACAAAGATACTAATACGAAAAACAACAACATTGTACAACTTAACTTAAAAAACCCATCAGGTGGGCCATACCTTTTCTTTTGTCGGCGGATCTTCCTCAATCCCTGCGTTGTTAAATCCTCAGTGTTGGCCAGTGGTTATCATCCAGTGGTGGAGAACAAGCTCTCGCAACGTCGGGCAGGCAACTGTTGTACGATCAGGGCTTTTATATTGGTTAAGATTTTTACCTACATCCGCCCTGAGAAGCTGGGGTTACTGCCGGTCGCTGAATTCGATTGCAGGCCGGTGTTCTTGGACCCCCTGGTGGAGCATATGGAGTGTCCAAACATCTCTCTATGATAACCACTACAACATCTGGAGCCTGTGCACCGTCCATTTGTCCCATTTGATGCCCGCAGGGAAGAATCTGCAATTATCAGTCCTCTGGGGACCTTGAACCATCACAGGAATGCGTCCTGGAAGTTGCCGTAGTTAGCGGGAAAAGAGATTGCACAAACGCGCGCTTTGGACATTGTTGGTAGCCTACTCATTTTGTTCACTTAAGGATAGAATTAGGCTTATTTCTTTTTCAGACTCAAAGCGAGTCGCTTCTACCCTTAAGACAATGTCCTACTTACACAACCCATGTTGCTGAAACTTGAAGTAATATGTACTGTTATAATATAAAATAGGCTATATAACATAATATAATTATAATATATAATAAAAAAGATATTGTTTGTTCTTTGCTAGCATGTCCATGAACTGAAATGGTCCATTTTGAGCATAGCTCATACGTATTTCCAGCAGAGGATAGCTGTAGGCCTACTGGACAATAGAAGGACATAATGAAATAAAGAGTTATTTAGATCAGGGGGAAATCAAATCTTTTTACTCTCATGGCTTGTAGACATTCAGTTTGTTTATATAACAATTGGATGAGTGTGCTACCATATTAAAGACGGACACAATGCAAACACTGAAATCATCTGTTGTATCCGTTGTATGTGGACCTATGTGATTTGAAAATATTTGTTACAATTCTGGGTCTTTAAGGACATCCATTACATCTCTCTGTGTCACTCTCTCACTCTCTCTCTCTCTACACAAGGAAGTCAGCTTCCACCGGCCTGCTAAGTAGGTGAAGGGTGAATTATGTCATCTGACCGCAAGTCACCCGTGAGTCTGTCGTCTCCCTGCCTCCTCGGCACAAAAAACAACAATCTGAGAAATGATGAATAAGCAGGAATAGGTCATGGAGGGAGAGGAGGAGGAGGAAAGCAGGATAAGGAGGAGGAGGTGTATTTATTTACCAAGCTTGGCAATAACAGCATATCCATGGCTGTACAAGTGTTGTTATAAACAATTTCAAATAAAGAATGGTACACCTGACAAGGTGATTGGTTATTAACATTTAAGAAGGAACCTTCTTCCAAAGTTCTGGCCTTTAAGTCCAAGGAGGACTTAAAGGCCACACACACACACACACACACACACACCGGTTTTATTGTGCATGTCTCAAACAGGCAGTCATTGTGCAGAGACTAGAAGCAATAAGCTACCCAGTGACTCCATGGGTTGGCAGTTCTGTGACATAATCTATAATATATACTGTAAATCTACTTTTTTTTATTGACCTTTATTTTACCAGGAATATTCCCATTGAGATTTCCCAAGGAAGTTCTGGCTAAGAAGGCAGCATGAAAACATTAAAGTTTCAGATTTAACAGTTAAAAAACAAAATTCACATTTAAAATAAAATACAAGACACAAAACCCAATAAGACAAATCACAACAAAGCATAAATTCCATTGTCAGTAAGTCAATGATCAGTTCCGGACATGTACAGTATGTGATTAAATAGTCCTTAATCCTGCTTTTGTAATTGTCCATGGTGATTTGGATTCCAATTTAAGGTGACCCAGTTTCATCCTTAGTTTTTTAGCAATCAACTCAATGTATTGTTCGAAAGAGAGATTTTCTTCTAGGAAAATGCCCAGGTAAATGTAGGTTTTGACTCTCTCAGTCGCGTTGTTATTTAGAGTAACAATCTGGTAGTCATTAAAATCAGATGTTTTTCTTACTTCTGGAAAAGCAAATAATTTTGGTTTTGTCAGTATTCAGTCTTAATTCCTGTAGGTTTTGCTGAACATTAAAAGCTGATTGGAGGTCCTTAGTTGCACTTAATAAGGATGAAGCAGAACTATAAATAAAGGTGTCATCCGCATAAAAAAAAAATATATATATATTCGTAACATTACAACACAAATTATTTATAAAAAATCCTAAATAAAATAGGACCCCAAATGGATCCTTGTGGGACACCATTATGAATATTCTTAGACTTACACTTTGTGTGCTATCGCTCAGATAGTTTTCAAACCATTCAACTGATTTTGAGGAAATTCCTAGCTTCTGTAATAAAACAGAGTGGTCGACTGTGTCAAAAGCCTTTGATCAGTGTAAGAATAGTGCAGCACAGTGTTCTTTCTCAATTGCTGTTATTATGCCATTTAGAACCTTCATTATAGCAGCGACAGTACTATGTATCTTTCTAAACCCGGATTGTAAATCATTAAGAATCCTTTAATTTTTTATAAGCCCTTCCAGAATCTTGCCCAGAGCTGAGAGTTTAGACATAAGCTTATAACTGCTGGCCACCACCCTGCAGCTAAGAGACAACGTAGGCTGGGTTCCAAACTTTTGGAATTTTATCATTTTCTATAGTCAGGTCAAAAATGTGGTTTAATGGTTCAGTAATAATCTCAGCAGCAATCTGCAACAAATGGGGATTCAATCCATCATGGCTAGCTGAATTCTTAGTGTTTATTGTTTTTAGAACATCATGTACCTAAATAAAATCAAGTCACAAGGGAGCTTTTGCCCGGAGTAGGAAGAGTTTTGAGACGTTTTAAGTGGCAGTTCCCTTTCATACAGCATACCTGAGGAGATATAATACTGATTTATAATAGATAGCATCTTCGTTTTGTCTGTAATGATTTCATTTTCCAGTTGGATTTCATTTGGTAACACACTGTCACTTCTGCCTGAATACATTTGTCTTAAAAACCTTCCAGAATTTTGAGGTATTTTTCATGTCAGTAATTTCTTTGATATTATAGTCTGATATAGTTTGACGTATCAAGGAAATACTTTTATTCCTCATATACCGAAAATGAATCCAATCAGAGCGACTTTTGGAATTTCTTGCAGTTGTCCAAGCTAGATTTCGCTAATGAAGTTATTCAGAAAGGTGATCAGTGAACAATGGATTGACGCAGCCTTTAACCTTGTATTTTCTAAGAGGAGCGTGCTTATTTATATTATCTAAGAAAAGCAATTTAAAGTAAGACAAGGCCATATCAGGGTCGGGCATCAGACCTACTTTTGCCCAGTCACATAAATGAAGATCATGTAAAAAGGCTTGCTCACAAAAACATTGAAAATCTATTTTGGTCATGATATGTGGTTATAATTTTGGAAGCTTTATGTCTCCTACTGCAGCAATTGCACATTGGCCACTGATGTAATTTACTTTGTATTTGAGGGGACAGTTTGTTGAAAGGTCAATAAGCAATGACTTTTCAGGGTGTTTAGGAGGCCTTGTCGGTAATTCTATCATTTGTGTCAATTATGCAGTATCACAAAAACATTTGAAAGGATCAGAGACCGGAGAAAACCCGTCCCAGTTCAGATCTCCTATAAAAACCATCTCATTGTATTCAACATTAACCAAAGACTCAGATAATGAGGATAATGTATCTTTTGATGCCGACGGAGGTCTATAGCCTCCCACTATCATCATACCACAACCTTTAGTAAATTAAACTTTGAACACAAGTAATTCATATTGTTTAGGAACTGACTTTGATGTAAGAACTATTGTCTGAAATGTTTTCTTTGTGTATATTACCACTCCGCAACCTTTAGCGTGGCAATCTGTACGAAAGATGTTATACCCTTCCAAATGAACATGACTGCCATGTCTCCGATGCAACCATAATGTCAGCATTTGTTAAATTTGCCCAAATTTGAACCATGTCTATTTTTCGCTAAAGGCTTCTCATATTCATATGAGTAAAACCGATACCAGTTATATTTAAAAAGTCAGCAGGGGTCTGTAAACACATTGTGGTAGTGGCAGGTCCTGGATTAGGCTGCCCATTCTCAGATTATAGTAACAGAAGTGTGATGATACCTCAGTGTGTGTCTGTAATGATAACTTTTTGTAATATCAGATCTGTTCAAGGAAACAGTCTAAGAGTTTTCTGATGGGATGAAATAGTAATTGAACAGAAGGAGGCTTAAGAGATGCTTTAAGTTTGCTTGTTGAAGGATAGGGCAAACACAGGATACCAAGCACCCCTCGGAGCCTGTCAGCTCCTGTGCACTGGTCGACTTGGAATTATCCAGTGTTCCAGTGTGCACTGTATGCAAAGACACACTCTCCCAACTTTGCCCATTTCTTTCACGTTCACACACAGGTATAAAGAACAGGGCCTGGAGGGAAACCATTTTACTTGCCATGGTTAGTTTATGACACAGTACTTGAGATGGGTTGCAGATAGTAGGCCTGGAGTTTTTTGCAGTACTGCTTTGGGGCCCGGAGATATTAGCAGGGCTGCTACCTGGAGATGTTAGCGGGGCTGCTACCTGGAGATATTAGCAGGGCTGCTACCTGGAGATATTAGCAGGGCTGCTACCTGGAGATGTTAGCGGGGCTGCTACCCGGAGATGTTAGCGGGGCTGCTAGCTGGAGATGTTAGCAGGGCTGCTACCTGGAGATGTTAGCAGGGCTGCTGCCTGGAGATGTTAGCAGGGCTGCTACCTGGAGATGTTAGCAGGGCTGCTAGCTGAAGATGTTAGCGGGGCTGCTAGCTGGAGATGTTAGCAGGGCTGCTACCTGGAGATGTTAGCAGGGCTGCTAGCTGGAGATGTTAGCAGGGCTGCTAGCTGGAGATGTTAGCGGGGCTGCTACCTGGAGATGTTAGCGGGGCTGCTACCTGGAGATGTTAGCGGGGCTGCTAGCTGGAGATGTTAGCGGGGCTGCTAGCTGGAGATGTTAGCGGGGCTGCTAGCTGGAGATGTTAGCGGGGCTGCTACCTGGAGATGTTAGCGGGGCTGCTAGCTGGATATGTTAGCGGGGCTGCTACCTGGAGATGTTAGCGGGGCTGCTACCTGGAGATGTTAGCAGGGCTGCTACCTGGAGATGTTAGCAGGGCTGCTAGCTGGAGATGTTAGCGGGGCTGCTAGCTGGAGATGTTAGCGGGGCTGCTACCTGGAGATGTTAGCGGGGCTGCTAGCTGGATATGTTAGCGGGGCTGCTACCTGGAGATGTTAGCGGGGCTGCTACCTGGAGATGTTAGCGGGGCTGCTACCTGGAGATGTTAGCAGGGCTGCTAGCTGGAGATGTTAGCGGGGCTGCTACCTGGAGATGTTAGCGGGGCTGCTAGCTGGAGATGTTAGCGGGGCTGCTACCTGGAGATGTTAGCGGGGCTGCTACCTGGAGATGTTAGCGGGGCTGCTACCTGGAGATGTTAGCAGGGCTGCTAGCTGGAGATGTTAGCGGGGCTGCTAGCTGGAGATGTTATGAGGGCTGCTACCTGGAGATGTTAGCGGGGCTGCTACCTGGAGATATTAGCGGGGCTGCTACCTGGAGATGTTAGCGGGGCTGCTAGCTGGAGATGTTAGCAGGGCTGCTAGCTGGAGATGTTAGCAGGGCTGCTAGCTGGAGATGTTAGCAGGGCTGCTACCTGGAGATGTTAGCAGGGCTGCTACCTGGAGATGTTAGCGGGGCTGCTAGCTGGAGATGTTAGCGGGGCTGCTAGCTGGAGATGTTATGAGGGCTGCTACCTGGAGATGTTAGCAGGGCTGCTAGCTGGAGATGTTAGCAGGGCTGCTAGCTGGAGATGTTAGCAGGGCTGCTACCTGGAGATGTTAGCAGGGCTGCTAGCTGGAGATGTTAGCAGGGCTGCTACCTGGAGATGTTAGCGGGGCTGCTACCTGGAGATGTTAGCCAGGCTGCCTGAGGCCTGTGGCGTGTTCGGATATCCATACTTCCCGTACTTACGATATTTAGTTTGAGTACGCAGGGCTTTCCAATTATGATCAGGCGCGGCGGCGGTCACAAACATAATTTCCAGTAAGTGCACCACAGAGTATTCGATTTGGAACAACACTGACATCGGAAAATCTTCGCATAGTGTAATATGTTTAAGTGTACTCATGGAAGTATGGATATCGGAACACAGCACTGGAGATTAAGTCCGGTGTGCTCAGTAGTACTACTTCACTAAATGAGTAGTAGCATTTGATTCCAAACACAATGACACAAAAAAAAGAGAACACAGAGAGACATAAACACATGCAACCTAACATGATGCCATCTTGGATTGTTATGGTGATGTGATACTTATGCTGTTCTGCGTGTATGAGGTCATGGGCTCAACCCCTTGCATCTCCCAAGACTAGGTCTAAAGCCCATCAGGCCTATGGCTTTTCTAGGGGAGACCATTCAGGCGGGAGGCTCTGGTGGCATTGCTATTAGCGCCAGAGGGTGTTGGTTCGATCCCCAATGTCTGTAGTCAATACAGTAGCCTACCCTACCGTAAACCACCTCACAGGATTCTCACCAATAGGAGGGTTTATATCATCTGATCGGAAGTTCAATACATTACGTTCAAGCCTGTGATTTGGGAAGTTTTATTCACATAGTGATGGTGAAAAAGCTTGGATTCCGGTGACAGGCTGACAGCCTGTGAACCCTTCAGTACAACGTCTGTGGGATTTTTCCTGGTGAATACAGACGGTTGTTAAATGGGAAGGAGACATACCAGACTGTAACCAGATCCTGTCTCAAGTTGAATGACGTCTCATGTTACAGGATCCACGGCATCGTGGACGCGCCAGAGTCTGCAGCAGATCAATAGTGACCTCTTTATCAGCCCGGCTGTGAGTGGACTTGGGGCGCCATATTTGTTTATTTTTGGTGCAATCAATACACTTTAAAAATATCATCCTTGTTTAGAAGGTGCCTGGAGGTTTCTGACTTAGCACTTATATTATCACAATTGTCAACCATTTAACGCAATGAATGCCCTCTGAGTCGGTTTTGGTGAAAAAAATATAAAAACATTTTAATGAATTTTCATGACATGCAAATGTCTCACCTCTGATTGGCTAACAGCACTGTCCATCACTGTAATAAACCCAATTAAACTTCCAGAGCGAAACGGGGGAAGAGAGAGAGAGAGAGAGAGAGAGAGAGAGAGAGAGAGAGAGAGAGAGAGAGAGAGAGAGAGAGAGAGAGAGAGAGAGAGAGAGAGAGAGAGAGAGAGAGAGAGAGAGAGAGAGAGAGAGAGAGAGAGAGAGAGAGAGAGAGAGAGGAGAGAGGGGGGGGGGGGGGGGAGAGAGAGAGAGAGAGAGAGAGAGAGAGAGAGAGAGAGAGAGATCTATTCGCCAAAAAAGAAGAGTTGGTTGGATTGAACATTCATTCACCGTGACTAAAATGAAAAGAAAAATCACGTTCCCAGCGCCCCCCTAGGTTGTGCGAACGCCCCCCAGGGTGAGAAACCATGATTTAAAGGATAACTCCGGTGTAAAATGGATCTGGGATATGTTTAAGATGATAACGAGATGGGATGTTCGTTTGGGAGCACAAAAGCGCATGTAAACGCATTCTTAAATAGGCTGTTTTTAGCCGATTCTACCAAAACGCTATAAACTGGGAACCATGGGGGCATCTTGTCATGGTCAAAACGAAATCGCTATTTTAAACCACTTAAAAGGCTAGAGGTAGCCCGACACTTCTTTGGTAGCATAATATGGGTCTTAAAATATAAAACGAGGCATTGATAACTTTTTAAGTGTACAGATTGTTTATTAAAAATTACATTTTATACACACATTACCATCAGTAGTTCACCCGTGGACGCCATCTTGTCTTCAAGGCTCGATTAGTAGATTCGCGAACACAGAGCTTCAGTATTGATGATCGATGTGTCACGGGTACGGCTGTACACCTGAACGAGAACTGGGGGTGGGTGCTGTGCAGGGCACAAACGGTTTTGGAGGGTAAGATGTCCTTTTGTCAAGAATTGTGAAGTCGTCCGGATCAAAATGTCGACTACAGACACGGTAATCCTTAGCTTTCAGCGTTGGAATTGGCGCCCCTACGTCGAATTGCAACACAACAAGCCACTGCTTCAAATTAGACTCCCGCAGAGGTAGCCTGTGAAAAGTCTCTGGATTGGATTTTCTCATTCTCGTGCCGCAACCAGGAAAGGCACAGACACGCACCATTTTGTTTGTCTTCTCTCTCTTCACAAGCTGTTGTCCAAGTTCAGGTGTATTGACTTCTCCACTCCGGGCACCAAACCCTCTGGACTGACCTTTTTTTATCACACTGCCCTCCAACCGTGTGATGAGGCATTTGTTGTCACCACCTCTCGCCTCACTGGGACTGAGCCGAGAAGACAATGCAAAAGAAATTTGCTTTTCCGCCACCGGCGGGCAAGAGCAAGGCCCTTGCGAGTGACCCCGATCATGACCCATCTGTGTAGACGAGGGTCTATTTTCTGTTTGTGCAGATTAGCACCCATAGTTTGCTGTAAGAAACCAGTGGTTGGGTCAGGACTACAGTTTAGGTGAGTATTTCATTTGATTATTCGCTCCATCATCTAACCAGCAAATACTTCTTAGTAAAGATATTGAAATGCCATTTCGTGGCTCATTGAAGGTCCTTGGTTGTTACTGGGTTTAGTAAAGACATTGAAATGCCATTTCGTGGCTCATCGAAGGTCCTTGGTTGTTACTGGGTTTTTGATCATAAATGGAAGGTCCTCCAAGTCAGGAGTTGTCAAGCGTTTCGGGGCCTGTTTATCCCCTCACAGGGAAGCAACATTTCCAAAAAAAACCTCCAGATTAAGCAAATGCTTACTTGCTACAATTTGTAGGCTACTCTTAAATGCCATTGGAATTGGTATTGTTCAACGTTCATATTTCAGACTTGTTTCATAGTGATACTGATACCAACGTCTATGAAATTTGCCCCCTATGCCATCAACTCATTTAGCAGAAGCTTTCATCCAAGGCAAACTAGTGAAACTTCAAATACGTAACCCTAGTCTATACTTTAAAAAAAGTTGATCACATTTTTTTCTAAATTACACCATTTATAAGTACATTAATGGTATTAGTAAACAAACTGACTTCTGCTTTTGCTTTAAATCAAATTGATTGCTATAGCTAATCTGCATTTCATCATGCTGCACTTTTTGTAGTTGCGCCGGTAGGTTTATAAAATAAGCATGAATAAATGTAATGACCGGAGTTCAACCCCAGGTTGCTTTTACCAAGTTAAACTACACTATTGCCAGAATTTATTCTTATAGCCTCAAACGAATCCTATCGGCCCCTAAATAATATATAAAATGTATGTAATGTAAACGCGAACGACTATTGAGTCTGCCCTGCTATGTGACTCTATTCCAACAGAGGGCGCTGTCTACATCTAGATTGGACTGAAGGCCTCAAGTTGACTCGCGTTGGTGATTGCGATGACAGAATCCTTGACTAGGAGGAGTACTTGAAAAGGTAGAAATGCATTGTGATTGTATTGTTTTTAACAGATTGCACTTAATATTTAGTGTTCCAAATTAATAGAGAGGCAGAATAATTTTACAAGGCAGCCTTAATAAATGAATCTCTTACCAAATTCAAGTCGTCCTCATGCTTCAGAACTGTTTCAATTCAGTTGTCCAATATGTTGCACTTGTCAAATTGATATTGGTCGGTAAAGCCCTCTGGACAAAATGTGGCCCACCCCTGCCATACATCATTCTGAAATGTCCCCTGACCCTGCAGTCTCTTGGCTCAAATGCTGCATCTTCCCTGTAAGCCAAGTAGTATATAGAGCTCAACAACTCTATACAGCAACATACTTGCATTCTTTTTTTTATCAAGTATTAACACATTTTTGCAGTACATTTCTTTTTGCCTTTTATTTCTGTATGCCATGTCTTTCATGCCAAATATTTTACTTCTTACACCTCCTAAAATTTCTCATTTACCCCACTGGGGTTTTTGAGTAGTCATCCTCGAGTATTGATAAATAAAATATTTTTATGCAAATTATTGTGTTGAGGTTTTGTTGGCAGGAAAGTATGCCAATAGCTGCCAGTGGAGTTTAATTAAAATGATATAAATGGTGCGATAAGCTTGAATACATTTCAATAAGTTCAGTTCATTGACTTATGGAGCAATGTAATAATGGTGTGTGTCATTTTTTTCCACATCTCTGTCACTTTATGTAATATAATCCAAGACAAATTTTCATACAGTTTACAAAGTGAAGGTCATCCTAAATGAACTGCAATATGCCTTTATAGCTTGCTGAAACCTCTGCATTCTCTGGTGAGACTGGAAAGCGGTAGGCCTACGTATAAGGGTCACTAAATAATTACATGGCTCTGACCTGTGTCCTTGGTACACGTTATATCATCACAAACCACCACTGAAAGATGTAGCCATCTCTCCTATGGCTTTTGTCAGACCTGCGATGTCAAAATCAGAATATGCGATCACAAAAACTATTTTCAGGACACCATGAAAAAATCTAATAATTTAAAGCAGAGGCTGAGAGAAAATGTATCCACCCAAACTGTAATGTACAGTCTTGATTTATCTAGCTTTTTACAAAAGCTATATAATACTGACATCTAGTGGACACATGCTACATTGCAAATAAATACACAAGAGACCTATAGAAAGGGTGTCGTTATTCATACTATGACGACAAACACTAATTTACTATACATCCCTTAGGTCATTTGGGAATAAAATTATAACCTTGCGCTAAAGTAGGTATTATCGACGTGTTTCTCACGTTCCAATTTTTTTTTCTTGAATTTAATATTTGTGGGCATATAGGCTACTATTTTCACACATTTCGCGACACACAAACAAGCTTTCTCTCTGGTTTTTGTGTGCGTGTGCGCCTGTAACTCACCAACGCGCACACTCTCCCCCCCTGGTACAGCAAACAATAGTACAATGGCTGCCAGTGTTCCCTTAAGCCTGGTATCTGTGTGGCATCGCTATGGTCCTCACAGAATGTTGGCACTACCTAGAAGATGGACCCCAAGAGACTGCCACCGGGAACCCATCAAGAAGAGTTTAGGAGGAGGGTAAGAGACGCCTCCATGGTCGCAGTCACATGCATTTTTGTTTACTTCTGTCAAAACTTAGTACATCGAATGTCTTCATTTTTCTAATGTCACGGTTGACTGTGTTTTTTTCTATAATGTATGTAGGCCTGTGTGTGTGTGTGTGTGTGTGTGTGTGTGTGTGTGTGTGTGTGTGTGTGTGTGTGTGTGTGTGTGTGTGTGTGTGTGTGTGTGTGTGTGTAATTATTCTACTTCGTTTGTTAATAAATGTAACCAGAAGGTTGTCAAACGGTTGTGTGCCCGTTTATAACAGGCTCATGCAGGCCCCTTGCCTCATGTTATTTTTTAGGACGCTTGCCTCATGTTATTTTCTAAGATTATTTCAGTTAGGAACATTTCTAAATATAAACTAAATTAGAGTGTGTTGTGAGTGAGTTCAACCACATCGACCAGCCGTTTATTATCACTACTTTCGTTTACAGATGATTGCATGGCTATGCATGGCTATAGGCCTATAATAAGATAGAATATGTAGTAATCACTTGGTCGATTGCGGGACTACTTGTTTAGAGTTGGTTAGTTCTTTTTTTATTTTAATCCTTTCTGAGTACAAGAAGGTTTCGACCACTTGTGAACGGGGATGAACCATGGGAAACACAGAGAGAGGTCTATTGGTCGCAGACACCGACGTCCCACCATCATCCCGTTATCTCGCCGCGGCTTCTGCGCATGCTCAATGAGATGAATGGATGCTACATCCCTTTTCCGGCTGCACCTGCACAATCCACCAGGAAGTGTGGTGGTGCGACAAATCCTAAACTATTAATCCGCTCCATACCTGCTCGGAGCAAGGTGGGACAAAGCATGCGCTCTGGACGGGATCTGCTCGTTTCGGCCTAACGGGCGCGGAATTGGCCTTGAGAAAGCCGCTACCGCTTTTGGCGCTGCGCAATTCATGCAGGGCAAACGTTTAGGCTCCCGTCAACTCCCCTGCAAGTTTGGGTTATTGTTTCGTGTGCTGTAGCTTTTAGCTCCCCGCAAACCTAACCCTGACTGCAATGGGATGCTGCGGTAGCGCTGAGGTAAGACACGGATCTCCTCCTCTTCCTCCATGCCCTTGTCCAAGTGTTGTCTCCCCTCGACACCGTACGGAAATGCAGCCTTAAGTGTGTGTGTGTGTGTGTGTGTGTGTGTGTGTGTGTGTGTGTGTGTGTGTGTGTGTGTGTGTGTGTGTGTGTGTGTGTGTGTGTGTGTGTGTGTGTGTGTGTGTGTGTGTGTGTGTGTGTGGCACCGATTTAACCCGTTAACAATAAATAGCAATGCGTGGAGATTAGCCGCCTGGAATATAACCAGTCATAATCCAATTAGAGGAATGGGGATCGAATGGTTAATACTGGTGGTAATGGGCCGGTTAATCACGCCTTACGTGTCTACATACGCGCCGTGTATCTGGAGCTCTTTGTGTGTTTTTGCGATCGCAGGATAGAGCGCCGTTGGAGACGAGATCTCCTAAACCCCATTGCGTGCAGCTTTCCATGACTAGAAATAGCCCGTCCGCTAGATCCTGTATGGTAAACAAACATTCGCCGTCGCTCAGCGGATGTTGGAGGTTTTGTCATGCCAATGATGACCATAAGCCTAACCTACAATGGCTTGGGGGACCGATGTCCCACATGCATATTTTTTGTTGTTGCCATATTGACAACTAACCCTTTGATCTAAGGCGAAACAAATAAAAGCCACGTTTCTTACAATGGGTGATAGCGGATATAAAACCGAATTGTCCCGTGTACAGTTCACCCCATAGGCCGTTTTGGTCGTAATAAGGTGTCCACACCGTCTTCTACCTGCCCGCGGTGCTGAGGGAGAGGGGTCACTGTGTTGTTGTGTCTTCCAGAGGACACGGAGAGAATGGAGACCACTGGAGGACCGCAGTTGCACGGATCTGCCGTGGTTCCTTCTCTTCACGGTGTTCTGCGTGGGCATGGTGAGTGGGGACCGTGTGCGTGTGTGTGTGTGTGCGCGCGCGTGTGCGTGTGTGTGAAGCCGATGTTTCCCTCTGAAGGCCTTGATTAATCGATTCATTTGACCCAGGTTGCTCGTTCACGTTTATGGTTATAAATGAATTAGGCAGATAATGATGTTTTCTCTTTTTGTCCGCTTGATTGGGAAAGGCTTATAAATAGGTAACTTATCTATAGGCCTCAAACAGTACATAGGCTGCTACACAATAACATATAGGTCTGCAACAGTCTTTTGTTTGGCCATTTTGTGTATTCGCTCTCAGACATACTAGGCCTAACTATGAACAAAGGAACCATTCTACTTTATTCTTATGCCTGCCCTTAACTGGGGTATAAGATGATGTTTTTCCCACTAAGCATGTTTATGAATATCTTGTGTGTAAACACAGGGTGTCGATGTTTGGGTTTTCTCGCTAATGGATGTCAATCGCTTCCTCTACTCACCACCCTAGTGTAACTAATCAGACTGTACATGCTGTGTGTGGCTGTAGCTGTTGTAGCTGTTGTTAACCTAACAACAGCGTGCTTTGTGTTGCCCCTGTACTAACTCATCACTCATCTCCTGTCACTTTACACAATGACACTTATCTTTTACACTTTCAATTTAAATGTTTTGGTTCCCTTCCCATCTCTAGATTGTTGTCAATCAAAAGCCAACATTCAAATCCATTAGAGGTATATGTAAATTTACATTTTAGAAGTAAACCAAACTTAATTTGCCAAATAAATATTTGCATGGTGACTACAAGGTTTTTATAAATTAACAAATGATTAATTAATTAATTAAATATTTGATTAAAAGCTAAAGCAACGTTAAATAGGCAGGAGGGCTGTAGTCTTGACACTGCGGTTGGGCAGGAGTGCAGCACTGTCTCAGGTTCTGAAGAACTCCAGGATTTAAAAGATGAATGAGAATCGAGACGAAAGCTCTTCCACTGTCCTCTCAGAGAACACACACACACACACACACACACATACACACATACACATACACATACACATACACATACACATACACACACATACACATACACACACACACACACACACACACACCTAATGGGACATCTGCTATTGTCCTCTAAATATAAAGTCAGCCTGGAGCCAGGAGTTTGGTAGTAATGTATTTCTGCTAAATCATTCAGACATACTTTGAATAAAGACTGCTGGTGAAATGTCAGACCCACAGGACAGATAAGGCGACTTATCCAACCCACCAGCTAAAAAGGGTAGCGTTGTGTTGTTACTTAAAATTTAGTATACAAGAACCTTTACAGCAAACCTTCATTATATTATCAACAGTCAGTTATTCTGTGGAAGTTAGTAATTACAAAGACACCAGATCGCCATCAAAACAGGCCACGGTCATATTGCTATGACGCTAGATCTTTCCTGTGGTTTTCATCTGTTGCAAAAAAAAACATTGGCTTACATGTATGCTTTTTTAAAGGTAATATTTTTTCAAAACTAGTCATTAAATCTTTATTCAGATGAGCATAATTCACAAGGAGCAAGGGCATAATCAGCGTATCGCCGCTAAGCAACGTTATATTTACCAATTGTATTTTGTGCAGTGATGATTGCAAATATGGTCAACGGTTTGAACCAACCTTTTTCTATTATATTCTAAAATTCATTTATGTTTACAGGGACAGATCGCATCAATCTATTTCTGTTAATTTGCCGGTGTTGTCTGGCCCCTTTTCCACTGTAGCTTCTGTGATGCTAACATGTTGTGTTTCTGTGATGCTAACATGTTGTGTTTCTGTGATGCTAACATGTTGTGTTTCTGTGATGCTATCATGTTGTGTTTCTGTGATGCTAACATGTTGTGTGTCTGTGATGCTAACATGTTGTGTGTCTGTGATGCTAACATGTTGTGTTTCTGTGATGCTAACATGTTGTGTTTCTGTGATGCTAACATGTTGTGTTTCTGTGATGCTAACATGTTGTGTTTCTGTGATGCTATCATGTTGTGTTTCTGTGATGCTAACATGTTGTGTGTCTGTGATGCTAACATGTTGTGTGTCTGTGGTCTGTCTGCTCCAGGGCTGTATCTGCAGCTACACTATCGTCACGGGGGGCGCGGCACGCTTGGTCTTCGGCTACGACAGCTACGGCAACACGTGCGGACAGCGCAACGAGCCCATCGAGGGGGTCCGACTGAGCGGACTTGACCACCGAGACCGGCAGTATGTCTACGCTCTGTTAACCGCTTTTATTGTTGGTCGCGCTTGACGCAAGTGCCTTGATTTTGGCGTTGTTTTGGTTCCAGTGAGTACAGTGTGGGAGGAAGTTAAAAGGCATAAGCTTAGGAGTCAAACGGTCTATACATTATTATGTATTTTTTCATATCTGAGTGGATTCCACTCTTGTCCGGTCTCTGGACGAGCTGTGTTTCAAGGATGTCAAACATAAAACACAGCCAGTTACTTTCAAGCGACCGAATGTGGCTGCGGTACGTCGTAGAAGGATTTAGTTTCAGCTGTGATGGTTTCACAGGAAGAGTGTGAAGGCAGCTCCACAAGCTGGCGTGTGAGAAGAAGATCCAAGATGGTGGTGCGTGGCTATGCTGGGAGGTGACTGGAGAAGTCGATTCAAATGAGTCGGTTTAGCCATGACCACCGGCACTGTTAGTAGAGCAGAACAAAAACTGCGTGCTCGGTGGAAAATTGGCATTGTTCGCTGCACACTGCGGGTCCTGGCGTACCTCGTTTTAAGAAGCACCATATTCAGAGACGTCTACGTGATCATCTATTCATCCATTCATCTTTTATTTCTCAGTGTTCTTTGTGCTGGCTCCGCCCCTGCTCTAAGCTTACTGGGTCCTGCAGTGAATCAGCAAGGTTGGTAAAAAGGGGCATGGTACCTCCTCTGGATCGCCCGGTGATAGATGGGAGGGAAGAAGGAGGTCAGGCGAGGAGGAACGGGAGCCAGAGACCGGCAGAGGGGTATTGTAGCAGAGGGGAGCTCTCGATAGCTCCCAGTGAGGCGACAGAGTGCTGGCTCACCTTGAGCACTCCAGCACTCCTCCTCCTCCTCCTCCTCCTCCTCATCCTCCCCACGTTTAGGATTCACATTAGATTACGTTTTAATGAAGCGGCAGGATGGAGAGCAGGTGGGGGACGGAGGCGAGACGCGCTCCAGGTTGAGGGAGGGTTGAGGTTGGAGAACAACAGTGGCGTCCTCCTGAATGCATCGAGGGAGATTGGGGAGGGGGAGCTTGAGGCACAAGATGAAGAGGTGGCAGGGGGGGACAGTTTGCCGGTAACTCTGGCAGCCAGATGCTGCCTGTGTACAACGTCACCTGACATCCAACGGCCAGACACATCTGGGTCACCATCTCACTGGGGCACTCTCTCTCTCTCTCTCTCTCTCTCTCTCCACCAGTCCCTCTATCTCTCTTCTCCTGCTCCTGTCCTGTCCTGTCCCGCGGTTTTATTTTCCGCTCTACTTCCCATGACCTCCTTCTTTAGCTGTGCCCCCTTTTTTTGTTTTATTTTACTCTTTCCTCTCTCGCTCTCTTCCGCGTTTTTTCTCGTTTTTCCTCGTTTTTCAGACCTCTTGTACTATCATTTATTTTTCATGCAGTTGTCCTGTTGTTCTCGATTCGTCTGAAGGATTGTGTTGTTCTAGTTTTCGGCCAGCTGGTTCCAACGTGGAGCAGATGGCTTCTGATGTGCTGATGTTGGGAGGAATCGGAGCCAACTGTCCAAACACCATTTCCCATAATCCCCTTCATCTGTTGAAAGATGGTGAAGGTGTTTTAAAGGGCCAGTCACTCTAAAACAGAGACCTATGATAAAGCTGAAATAAAGGCGGTCAACAATAGGATAATGAGCAACAATAGTTTGCTTATAACCAAGTAGTTAAGCCGGTTAAGCTAGTGGCAAGTGTTCCAGGTTGGATCCCACGATGCTCCTTGATGGTGTGAATGGGATGATGTGAATCAGATCACTTTGGACAAAGGTGTTTGCTACACGACTTAATGAATGTAAATGGTTATTTAGTTGTCAGAAAATATGACAACTTTATTGTCATTTCATAACATATATATATAATAACATCTAATATACTAGTATATATAATATAACTTAAAATGAATTGATTTGTTTCTGCATCCATCCATATGGTTTATAACAGTTTATAACAGTCAGTTTATAACAGTTTATAACAGTACTACAGTTTCTCGATGCTGTGTTCTGATGGGGTCGCCTGCTGTCCGTCTGTCCGTCCATCTCTCCCTCTCCGCTCTGGACTGGACCGACCCAGGTCAGGACAGTGGGGTCGGGTTCTACCTCTCCCCCCCCCCCCCAGGGTCCATATGAAGGTGTGAAACCCCCTCCCTCCCTACTGTCATGACCTTGGTGGTGGTGGTGGTGGTGGTGGTGGTGTTTTTAGCTCCCCGACGTAGAGTTTGTGTATCCAGCTCAATGGAGAGCGCAGCCAGCAGGCCCTTATGCTCCTCGACCGCCTCCGAGCCCTTCAGGTGGACAGCCAGAACAGGGCCCCCGGTAAAGCATCCCCGTCCATCAGGCAGCATGCTTTCAGAGGCGGTTCTTTCATTGGGCATGCAGGGGCTCGGCCATCACTTAAGAACGCCCACGTTAGGGCTACGGGATTATGGAAGAAACATAATCACGATTATTTTGGTCAATATTGCAATCACGATTTTACAAACGATTATTTTTGAGTTTGAAATCATTGTGCATTTATGAAGCATTTTTTTCCCAAAAATGTGGAGGGATAGAAAATCGAAAATAATGTCCAAACATGTATCCAGCTGTTCTGCAATTTCTCTAAAACATTTAATGAATAAAATGAATATAGTTTAAACTATATTATATGAGTTTGGAGATCCTTTGACCCAATAATCGTAATCACGATAAAAATTGGATGAATTGCACAGCCCTACTACATGGTATTCAGAACCTTTGGGCTAAGCTAGCTACTAGATATATCTGCTTCCTCATTGGTCCCTAAAGGACACAGTTTCTTTACTTGGTATTTTTTTACTCCAACGACACCAACGAGAAAAGTAAGTAAGGAGCTTGTTTCCCAACTACGGTTCCTTTCCCTAAAGCATGGTTGCTAACTTCCTTAGCAACCTACCTCTTGGGACTCAACAGTTAATAGGAAAGTGTTTCCCAGAACTATTTCACCTACATATGAAGCTCTGAAGTTATTCAACTTCATAGCACTAGGTTAGGTAATGCTTCCTGACTTTTTCCCCACAACATATTCTGGCTGGGTCCTATTACTCACATGGTAAAAAGGCAAATTATTTACAACGGCTCGAGGGATGTATTCATGGTCACATGACCGATTTCAGTCTTCTTTGTGTTTTTTATGCAATTAGCATTCCGAGTTAGTGTAGTACCGCCTCCAAATGTTAGGGAGTGAATCATCTCTGGAATTTGATGACTTACAAATATATATATATAAAAAAAAGTAACAACTCTGTTACTTTTACAAGTGATAAGTGTATTCAGTGATAGCCTACAATTATTTTTTTTTATAATAATAGGCTAGGCCTGTATCAAGAAACATGCATCCACTGCAGCAACAACACAATATACTGCCCCCCTGTCAAAAGGAGGAGGGAAATACACAGCCTAGGTACTGTTAAGAGATCGACAGACTTCAAACATCACAAATCGATCATTAGCACTGAGGAAACAAACATCTGGCGGGGCTTGAACCGGTGGAAAACAAACACCAAAACCTGTTACTATCAGGGCGAGTGCTCCAACCACTCAGCCATTTGACTCTTGCACAGCATTGGGGGAAAAAGTATATATTTTTCCATATCTCAGAGAATAGTGTGGACAAAGCAAATTTCTCACCAAATTCATTGTTTGAATTCTCTTTTTTTCCATAAACGTATCGACCATTTGCAGCACGTGTATTGTATTGCATAGATCAGGGATGGGCAACTGGCGACCTGCGGGCTGCATACGGCCCGCATCCTCACTCAGTCAGGCCCACACATACAGTATTTATATCGATTTTTAATTTAATAAAAAACTTAAAAAAAAAACCATGTGTCTAGTTTGCTTAGAAACGATATCAGTCATGAAAGATTTCCACTTAAGTCACTACTACAACTACTACAACTGCAATGTATATCATGCTTGTTGGGTTTGAGTTCATTGAGTTGTTGCACTTAATGTTGGGCCGATGTTTTTCAGTTTTGAGACATCATTGAATGATGATGTATGTGAGCCCTTTGCCCTTTGCACCATTCATGTGTCTGTTTTAGCATGGAAAACATGAAATAATGTATGTTGGTTCAATTAACATAGCTAACATTGGTTATGAATCTGGAAGATTTTTTAGGTAGTGGTCATCCCCAAAATGCACCAGAATACAGGAAATCATATCTACCAAATTCAAAATGTTGTAGCTTCTCTCAGCTTGAAGTGCGCAGTCATGTGGCCCTCTGATGGTGACGATGAAAAATGTGGCCCTCTTTGTCATGAAAGTAGCCCATCCCTGGCATAGATAGTGCCTATGCTGTGTGTGTGAGATTTTTTCCAAACAAACAATTATTTCCGAAAGGTTTCTAATGTTAATACAAAGGATAGGTAGGCTAAACACAATCAAGTTGGCAAATATTAACCACAACTGTATAACAAGCATGTAGTCTAAATATCAAAGTTTGTGAGGCTTCCACCTGTGAATGATTGAATGCCTCAGAGCAACTCTGGACTCCACCTTCAGAAAACATCTGTTCACTATGCATTAACTATTAGTACGCAGCAAGCCAACGAGGTGGTCAGCTACGTATTGCTATGTTGGATGGAGATTTAAGTGTGTGTGTGTGTGTGTGTGTGTGTGTGTGTGTGTGTGTGTGTGTGTGTGTGTGTGTGTGTGTGTGTGTGTGTGTGTGTGTGTGTGTGTGTGTGTGTGTGTGTGTGTGTGTGTGTGTGTGTGTGTGTGTGTGTGTGTGTGCGCGTGGTAGAACGTTTTGCCCGTTTTCATATTAATTACTTAGTTACTTTAGAATATTGTCGATTGATAAATTCACTCTATTTAAAAAGAAACATCCTCACTCTCCTACGTACCCATATCTTTAGTTATATCGTGTAGGTAATTTTAATATATTTGTTTAAAATACACTTTTGTGTTTTTATTTCCATTACCTGCGTTGACTTCCATTACCTGCTTATGACTCCTCCCTGGGCCTTGTTGAAAACTCCCACAAGCAGCAGCAACAGCAACCATTACCGGGGATGAAGCCCGTGGCCTCATGTCATCCATGGCATGGCATCGTTTGCGACACAATGACCACACCCGCACCACACACGCGTGTTGGTGTGTGTGTTCCTTTGTCTTTGGATGCGGGTGAAGAGATGCTCCAGTGGTCCTTAATCAGCACATTAAACAGCCATTAGGGAACATTAGCACACGTCGACATGCTGCTATCGGCCACTTTGTTGTTATTCCACGAACACACCCTGACGCACGCACCCACACACAGTACGTGCACTCTCACAGCCGCCCATACATGCACGCTCACTCTTGCACATGCAAACACTCTCGCGTATACAGCAACGCACACGCGCGGTGTAATCGGCAGGAGGGGATGTGGCATCGGGCCGCACGCTGGAGCCTACTGAAGCAGCAGCTGTCTGGGGTTCAATTAGAGTCCATACAGCTGTCGTTCAGACCTCCTCCTCACTCTCTCTCTCTCTGTGTGTCGGTCTCTCTCTCCCTCTATTCCTTACTCTTTCTTTCTGTCTCTTTCTGTGCCTCTGGTGCGTTCAGCGACTCTCGCACTCTCTCTGTCGGTCCGTTGATCTGTCCGTCTGTCTGCATCTCTGTCTCTCGCTCTCTCACTGTCTGTTGATCTGTCCGTCTGTCTCTCGCTCTCTCACTCTCTCTCGGTCTGTTGATGTGTCCGTCTGTCTGCATCTGTGTCTCTTGCTCTCTCTCCCTTTCTCTGTCCGTTGATCTGTCCGTCTGTCTGCTTCTCTCTCTCTCTCTCTCTCTCTCTCTCTCTCTCTCTCTCTCTCTCTCTCTCTCTCCCTCTCTCTCGGTCTGTTGATCTGTCCGTCTGTCTGCCTGTGTCTCTCTCTCTCTCTCAGTCTGTTGATCTGTCCGTCTGCCTGCCTGCCTGTCTCTCTCTCTCTCTCTCTCTCTCTCTCTCTCTCTCTCTGTCTGTTGATCTGTCTGCCTGTCTGTCTCTCTGTCTCTCTCTCTCTCTCTCTCTCTCAGTCTGTTGATCTGTCCGTCTGTCTGTCTGCCTGTCTGTCTCTCTCTCTCTCTCTCTCTCTCTCTCTCTCTCTCTCTCTCTCAGTCTGTTGATCTGTCCGTCTGTCTGCCTGTCTGTCTCTCTCTCTCTCTCTCTCTCTCTCTCTCTCTCTCTCTCTCTCTCTCTCTCTCTCTCTCTCTCTCTCTCTCTCTCAGTCTGTTGATCTGTCCGTCTGTCTGCTTCTCTGTCTCTCGCTCTGCACCCTCTGCAGGAGATTGGCTTTAGGATCCACAGATTATATTTTCTTGGAACACTGACAAACTCTTGTTTTATCTTGGCCCTACTTCAAAGCCACCATGACCGTCACTGAGATCTCAGTCATTTGAGTCATTTATAGTTTATTTTTTTTATATGGCAGCAATATAAACCTCTATTTATCAGGACAAGCTCACAATTGAATCATAAACAAAAGTGTAGTACTCTCCTCCTTAACTATAATTTCACTTTAATTTGACATATGCCTCAGGATACAGATGGTTAAAAACCCCATTACAGATCAGATTGGACCATGAGGAATAATAACCGAGGCTGGTCCAATTCAACACAAACTGAGTTCTGTTGTGACAGAACTGGTGCAATGTCCGAGGCAATATGTCATCTACAGCCACACAGAAACCAAACACAGAGACCATGGAGAGACACATAGATGCCTTAAAAAATCCTTTGGCTGAAGATAGACTCAAAATCTCAGTTTCTTAATTTGTTGTTCTCTTGTGCTAAACCCATTTGCTATTTGATGAAATAAAGGCATTCCGCTTCTCCCATTTGAAGGCTGTCAGATCTCGGAAACATGCCCATTATTTTACAAGAACAAATAAAATCCAAACTCAAACCTATATCATATACATCATATAAAAAGAATATGTATGTGCATACATAAAGATGCTGTTTTTGTGGTGTGATTATGTATGTGTGTACTGGCCCACAATAGGGATCAAACTTTGTTTGGCCAGAAGGTACAGAACCTTTGTTTCTGGGCCAGGAGGTCCAGAACCTTTGTTTCTGGGCCAGGAGGTACAGAACCTTTGTTTCTGGGCCAGGAGGTCCAGAACCTTTGTTTCTGGGCCAGGAGGTACAGAACCTTTGTTTACTGGCCAGCAGACAGAACCTTTGTCTCCGGGCCTGTTGGTCCAGAACCTGGCCGGGTCCTGTATATTTGTGTGACCACCACTAAGTGTCTGCATGTGTCTGGCTTCATGTGGCACACTGCCCTTAGTAGCCCATGGGACAACTCATAGGACAACTGTGTGTGTTTGTGTGTTTGTTGTCGGTGTGTGGCCGGCCCCTTTGCTTGTACAGTGTGTCAGACAGATGACCTCCCATGAAGCCCTCCATTATAAGCCCCCCTACCCCCCCCCGGTTGGCTCTGTGCCTGGGAGGATGGCCTCATCTCTCTCTCTCTCTCTCTCTCTCTCTCTCTCTCTCTCTCGCTGTCTCTCTCTCTCTCTCTCTCTCCCTCTCTCTCTCTCTCTCTCTCTCTCGCTGTCTCTCTCTCTCTCTCTCTCTCTCTCTCTCTCTCTCTCTCTCTCTCTCTCTCTCTCTCTCCACACTGCATTTTATCATCATCTATCCATGAAGGAATGATTGTCTGGCCCCTGGAGTGATAACACAGTGGGCGGGAGGCGGGCCGGGTGCTGGGCCGGGGCCACGTAGGTCAGCTCTCCAATAGTGTTTGTTGTTGTGTGTTGGTCACACGCTCGCTCCCCACCGTTGGCATACCGACCTTCCTCCTTAATATCTTTGGCTGGTCTTGCTGGGGGTGGAAGGGGGGAGTATTGGTTTTTGAATGCGAAATGTTGTGCTTGTGTCTTTCCTTTTGTTGAGACCAATGAAAGCTTCCTCGGTGAGCCATGCGAAGAATCAAAAAGTTTTCTTTGTTCAATGTTACCACATACCACTGCTCATACTCTACCCTCCCTTCACTTTCTCTGTGTTTGTGTGTGTGTGTGTGTGTGTGTGCTTGCCTTTGCCTGTGTACTGAAGAAAACCCAGACCCTCCTTAATCATTGAGTAAATGTTTTATGAAAGCAAGCCTATATACATTTCCTCGACATTTCCTTCCTGTTTGATCCAGAGATCAACCACATCTACGGAGTTAAATGTAATGACCGCCAGTCTGGGTTCTGTTGTTACTCGTCAGAGAGGAAATGCAGGAAACAATTAATCCCACCGGAGAAATAGAAGCAGCCCAGCTAATGGTTTGGTCTGATGTGGACCACAGCTTCATTATCTCCCAGTGGGTTAAGATAGTCTAGTGGTAAGTGTGGTCGACTCCCAGTCATAACTTAGGTACTGGGTTCCACCCCTAATGTCCTCAAATAACCCGAAGGCGCCCTAGGGCAAGATGCTTAACCCCTACCTGCTCCTTAATGACCTGTTTCTGTGTTCACTGTCTAGCCCCTACCTGATCCGCAATGAGCTGTATGACAAGTTCACTGTCTAACCCCTACCTGATCCGCAATGAGCTGTATGACAAGTTCACTGTCTAGCCCCTACCTGATCCGCAATGAGCTGTATGACAAGTTCACTGTCTAGCCCCTACCTGATCCGCAATGAGCTGTATGACAAGTTCACTGTCTAGCCCCTACCTGATCCGCAATGAGCTGTATGACAAGTTCACTGTCTAGCCCCTACCTGATCCGCAATGAGCTGTATGACAAGTTCACTGTCTAGCCCCTACCTGATCCGCAATGAGCTGTATGACAAGTTCACTGTCTAGCCCCTACCTGATCCGCAATGAGCTGTATGACAAGTTCACTGTCTAGCCCCTACCTGATCCGCAATGAGCTGTATGACAAGTTCACTGTCTAGCCCCTACCTGCGCAGTAATGACGTATGATGATGTATAATAATATAATATTATAATGATTTACTTGAAGCTTCAGATTTCCTCATCATGGCCGTTGGTCTGCTCTGCCGTCCCCCTAGATACGTCTTCTTCCTGGACCCCTGTAACATCGACATCGTCCAGAGGAAGATCAAATCCTTGGCGTTGTGCGTGTCGCTCTGCCCCGGCGAGGAGATGAAGACCTACGAGGACCTCAAGACCTTCGCCATGCTGAACGGTGAGCCAGACCCTCCCCTCACACTGTGTGATGGCAGTTCAACGGCCTGGCCGGTCCCGTGCACACCCACAGAACAACGCGCTGATGTCCGTGACACGATGGACGTTCAGACCGGCAGTAAGAAGCACACAAGCAGGTGGAACTAAGAATTAAAACATCAGACCAACCAATAAGAGAAGGCATCACTGTTTACAAGGAGTCTGAATGAAGTACATGAAGGTGACCAGGTATTGGATATGGATTCAATTCATGGCTCAGTTGCGCTGAAGCGTCAATCAGCTGGCGATGTCGTATAACGGTGGTAACCGTCCCGAGAGCGTTGGCCTGGCGGCCCTTCTCAGTGGTGGGGTCCTTGGACCACCAGCCCATTCAGCGGGTGGTGGGGACGTATTAACATGACGGGTGTGAAGACATTCACTGTGGAGGAAGCATAGCAATGTGGAACGCAATGAAATGCAATGACGATTAGATAAGTACATTAGTTGTATCACAGCAGATTTTTTTTCCCAGAGGGGGAATGTTGAGTTTTTTTTTTACTTTACATTTACACCCTCTCTCTGCCGGAAGAAACCTCTTTCTCTGTAGTTCGTTGGCCAACCGTTGAGCTGTAAGGAGCCATTGGTGCAGAGAGAGAGAGAGAGAGAGAGGCAGTAGTTAGATGGATGACACACACACACAGCTCAGGCGTGAGACACACACATACTGACACACACACACACACACACACACAGATGTTCTCAGTGGGCTCTGTGTGGCAGTACATTAACAAAGGCTGCGTTAAGTCCAGTCCCACCTCTGCCTGTGCAGCTCCTATTGTTAGGTCCTCTCTGGCCCGCGACACTGCCAAGATGCCTGTGGGGGGGGTGGGGGGTCATGTGACGGCGTGTGCCTCAGCTGGAACTATGGTCCCCTGTCTCCCTGTCCCCCACTTAGTCAACTAATACTGTCAGCTAACACTGTGGGTGCGCTGTATCTTACTCCGAGTGGTCTTGAATCTAGAGAATAGTGTTAAACCACACGGCAGGCGGGGGCGTGGGATTGAGCCATCCATCACAAGTCTGGGTGGACACTCCCACTTGTGTTGCCCACAGCGGATGGTACTTTTTAAATGGCTGATCAGACCTCACACCCAGTGTTACCTTTTTTTTTTTCCTTTTAAAAAATACAGAACCACCTCACTAACCCGGCTACACTGAGCCGCTCGTTTATTATATCCAACACAATGTGTGAGGACATCAGTGTAACTAGCTTGTCATGCTTGTTACTGACACCCGTGCCTCCTGCAGGATCGGAGCTGTGTTCCTACGAGCTGGCGGGGCACAAGTACCCCGGCCTCCCAGAGAGGTTCGACAAATGCCCCAAGCTCCCCGTCCCCCCCAGGTAGGACTGCTTCCCCCCACATTGTTCTAATCCAATCTGTCAAACATCCGTCTGTGATATAAATCGGTGCCAGCGGCGCTGTTGGCATGGCTACGCTAGTGGCGACAAATAACGTGGCGGTCTGTTTATATAGAGTGACCTTTACCCTTCAGAATCGTTAAATCAAAAAATGTACTGTAATCAAATATCCACAGCTTAGAGGTCAGCCATGTCCCGCAACCTCATCTGCATATCCCTGTCCTACCTTCCACCCCCCCTCTCTCTCTCTACTCTCTCTCTCTGGCTCTGGCTCTGTCTTTGTCTCTGGTTCTGGCTCTCTCAGCAAAGCGCTGCCGGTGTTCAACCGCTGCACGCCCGTCGACGTCTCCTGCTACGCTAAGTTCGCGGAGGCGGTGGTGACGTTCGTCAGCGACAACAGCGTGCTGCACCGCCTGATCGCCGGCGTGATGGCCAGCAAGGAGATCATCGTCGGCCTCTGTCTGCTGGCTCTGGGTGAGCAGAACCTGTGGTTCCCCCCAGGACCCACGCAGGCCTGTTTCCCCCTGCGTCCGAACTGGTTGGCTGGGCGGGGAAACCTTTCATTGACGGGGGAAACTGTGACAACTCAAAGATGCATTGTAAATGCTACCTGGGTGGGGACTAAGGTTGGGTAGGTTGATCTGTCCAGCATACATCTGGGCTTGACACTCGCTTTTAAACAGTCACATGGTCTATATCGCCCCAGGTATCAATACAACTGTATAGCTGTCTATGGAGAGAAACAACACAACAAGAACAAGAGATGAATTCTGAATCAAAGATACATAGGATGTTGTTTTAAACAAACAAGATGTCACACTTCTTGACCATAAGAAGACTAAACTAAGGAGATAACTACAGCGAGATACAGTCGTTAAGTGTGTGGCTCATGATGTAGGGCAGGATGTCTGGCCACTCGAAGGTTGCTGGTTTCAGGCCCTGAACACGTTGAGGCCGACCAGATGGACCCGGCGTTTTCGGGTTAGGATTCGTGTGATCCCCAGATAAACAAACGATGACGTCATTGCCCACCAGGTGGGCAACGTGAGATTTCCGTCTAATTAGTTTCTGTTTGATTTGATTTGTATTATTTTTTAAGCTTTAGATACAGCCCCTACATTGAATTACTAACTGTAAATTCAAAAGTATTTTCTGGTCAATCTACAAGGTTAAACATCGGCTATTGTAGTTCTTCTTCGGTTCCTCCTCCTCGACTGTATGTTTGTATACAGCAGGCTTGCTCCGCCTCGTCGTCTTCTTTTTTTGGTGGAGAAACAGCGCCACCCATAGGCCTGGAATATATACTAAAGCATTTCTAAGTGTGCCTGAAGGACGCCTAGATCTACCTTCTCCCACCGAGCGGCTGTCACCTCGCATGGCTGACTGCACTTTGAGTGGCCAGCGCTCTGAAAAGCGGTATCAAAATGCAGTCCATTTATCATGAACAGGAACAGGATGAATTCAATCAACAAAGAGTTACCCTCACATCGACTCGTGACCGATATGCCTCTCTCACGGCCGCAGCGCAAGGTGGAGCTAGGGTGTCGTGGCCCCTTTAATGATGGTGGTGTCTGCTGTTTCGCTGCTGTGTTGCTGAGCTTGAGCCCGGTCGGCAGATCACGCAGCGGCAGCCAAGGAAATGGCAGCGCGCCGTGGAAACAGAAAATTAAAAAGCGCTGAGTCATTGTGTCAGCGTCCCCCTGGAGAGCATCTTCCAGGGTGAGGCGGGCGGACATGAACTGGCCTTGTGGGGAGCCGGAGGTCTTGTCATGGTGATATGTGGGGAGGTGGTATAGTATCTATGTATGGACTCAACCAATCTCTAACCAGGCAGGTCAATTGGGAACAGATTCTTGTTTACAACGACGGTTTGGCCAGGAGGCCAACACACCAGCTGAAACACGTTTTTGTGGGGGTTGAAGTTTGCGACATTCTTAATGACTACAATGCTACAAAGTGCTAAGCTGTTCTGTTCACAATTAGCGAGTTCGTCTGCTGTATATCAGTTCAAGAAGGGCCCTTTCGTAAGAGGGATGTTGGATGAACTTGGAAAGGGTATGAAAGTGGCAATGTTGCACAGGTTGAAATTCGGTAGGCACTAAGACTGCCAATAGACCGCATTCAGAGCTACAGAAATGACAGGTAATTGCTGTTATTTCCTTGAAAGGGAGACTTTTCTTTCTGCTATTAGTCTGGACCCCAGCTATAATGATGACGAAAATGGCCAAGCAACACGAACGTGCTATAATGTCAGCCGAAGAGGTGTGGCGAAAAGAAAAAACACACAAAGCATTGCAAAAGACGTTGCACAAGTTTTTCATAAGAATCTGGATTTTCAAACGCAACACCGACCAAATATGTCCGCCAACCCCTGGAGGGACTGATGGATAGTGTGTCTTTGTCTGTTGCCTGCAGGTCTCTCCATGATCCTGATGGTCATCATCCGCTACATCTCGGCCGTGCTGGTCTGGATCCTCACCGCCATGGTCGTCCTGGGCTCCCTCGGTGAGCTCACTTCCTGTCTGACTGCCAAGTCAAAGGGGGGTCACTTCCTGTCTGACTGCCAGGTCAAAGGGGGGTCACTTCCAGTCCCACCAAAAATAAGTCTTGTTTTTCTTTACTTTCTAATAAACCGAGGGATACCTTGATCGAGGGAATTTATTTGACAGAAGAGCCACACAGATGTCTTGGTTTAATGGTTCTTGCCAAAAGGGCCATTAATACATCTGATGTAAAAGCTTTATGTCAGAAAATCCATTTTATGCCTGGTTACCTTCAACAAAATCAGCCAAACCAATTATTTCCAAAGCTACCTTTTAAGTCTTAATTCGGAGTAAGTGCATTAAAGGTTGTGTGATAATTCTAGATAAAAGCTCGTTTGACAGACATCACGTGACAGTGGTCCGTGCGGTCGATGTGTTCTCAGCCGGAACGAGCGTGCTGTGGTGGCTGTACATCGACCACCGGTTGTTCTCCAACACCACGGCGCCCCGGGTTGCCAAGGAAACCAGCGAGGAGGCGGAGCTGGACCTGGACAAGAGGCAGGCCCTGTTGGTCTACGCTGCCTCCGCCACCGTCTTCACGGTACGTCTCAACCCTCGGAACACAGAACGTAGAAGAACCATATGATACACTCTGTTTCTTCAAAAGTCAACTTGAAACCTATCTCTTCAGGACCAACTCCAACATTTGACAAATCATCCTCCGCCATCTTCCACTCTCTCCCGCTCTCGTAATGTGTCGCCTATTGTTGTGGTGGTGTTCATTTTTTCCCTTTTGTTTGATGGTCTGTACTGTCTGTATGTATTCCTGTCTTATTTGTAAAGCGTCTTTGAGTATTTAGAAAAGCGCTACAAAAAACGGATCAATTATTATTATTATTATTATATGTTTGTTCTATCCGGTTTCATCCTGTTCTGTACAGTTGTATCCTGTTTTATCCTGTCCTTTCCATCCTGTTTCACCCTGTTCTATCCAGTTCTATCCACCCTGTTGTTAACCTGTTTTATCCATCTCTATCCATCCTGTTGTAGCCTGTTTATCAGGTTCTATCCTGTTTCAACCTGTTCTATCCATCCTGTTTCACCCTGTTCTATCCAGTTCTATCCAAACTTCTTTATCCTGTTCTATCCTATTCGATTCTGCTTTATCGTCTTTCCAATCCTTTCCTATCCGGTTTATCCTGTTTTATCCAGTTCTTACTAACGCCGTTCACCAAAAAATAGAGCAGTTTGTATATTCAATAAAAACAATGTACCACGTTTCCAGTGTTTACCTTTGTTATAATGCTTTGATCATTCTGTTTTTAACTTCCTTTGTTCTGTCTCACCTTTCTCTCTCTGAATCTCTCCCTTTCCTACTCTCTCTCTCTCTCCTAATCTCTCTCCCTCTCTCTTACCCTCTCTCTCTATCGCTTTTCCTTTCTTTCTCTCTCCCCCTCTGACCTACTCTCCCTATCTCTACCCTCGCTCTGTGTCCCCCCTTTCTGTCTCCCTGCCTCTCTCTCTATCCCTCCCTCTATCTCTCTGTCTCCCTGCCTCTCTCTCACTCCTTCTCTTTGTCTCTCTCTCTATCTCTACCTCTATTTATCCGTCTCTGTCTCCCTGCCCCACCCTCTCTCCCTGATTTTCTATACCCTCTCTCCTCTGTGCCTCTATCTCTCTTTATCTCTCTCCCTGCTTCTCTCTCTCTCCCTGCCTCTCTCCCCTCTTTTCTCCATCCTTTTGTCTCTCTCTCTCTGTCTCTCTGTCTCTCTCTGTCTCTCTGTCTCTCTCTGTCTGTCTGTCTCTATCTCTCCATCTCTTCCCCTCTCTCTCTCTCTCTCTCTCTCTCTCTCTCTCTCTCTCTCTCTCTCTCTCTCTCTCTCTCCTCCTCCTCCAGGTGATCCTGTTGTTGCTGATGCTGTTCATGAGGAAGCGTGTCGCGCTGACCATCGCTCTGTTCCACGTGGCGGGCAAGGTGTTCATCCACCTGCCGCTGCTCACGCTGCAGCCCTTCTGCACCTTCCTGGCCCTGCTGGTCTTCTGGATCTACTGGGTCCTCGTGCTGCTGTTCCTCGGGACCACCGGTACGTCCCCACCTGGGGGCGGGGGGTGTGTGTGTGTGTGTGTGTGTGTGTGTGTGTGGTTGTGTGTGTGTATTTGTGTCTGGGTATATGTGTGTGTGTGTGTGTGTGTGTGTGTGTATTTGTGTCTGGGTATATGTGTGTGTGTGCTGCTGGGTGAATGGACTACATTTGTAATCAGTCACTCTACTTGCGTATGCGGGCACCTCATAATTCTTTCCAGGCAATAATTGATCAATTTAAGCTTCACCTGTTTTCTTCCAACCTGAGCAAAGTGTAACAAAACGCCTCAGCCCTCAGCCCTCAGCCGTTCTCTGTGGTCCGTCTTCATTCGGCCTGTTTCCCCCCGCTCTGTTTGCTCCATCCATCGGTGGGACCGTTCTGTCTCTCTCTCTGTCTCTGTCTCTGTCTCTGTCTCTCTCTCTCTCTCTCTCTGTCTCTGTCTCTGTCTCTGTCTCTGTCTCTGTCTCTCTCTCTCTCTCTCTCTCTCTCTCTCTCTCTCTCCGTTCTGTCTCTCTCTCTCTCTCTCTCCGTTCTGTCTCTCTCCGTTCTGTCTCACCCGACCGGCGCTCGGTTCTGTACTCTCCAGGGAACCCTCAGCAGAGCGAGGAGACGGGCCTCACAGAGTTCCGTCTGACGGGGACTCTGCAGTACCTGACCTGGTACCACGCGGTGGGCCTGGTGTGGATCAGCGAGTTCATCCTGGCCTGCCAGCAGATGACGGTGGCCGGGGCGGTGGTCACCTACTACTTCACCAGGTGGGCTGTCATGGTTACACAGTGTAACGTAACCTACGGTGCCGTACTGGACTGTTGCGTGCTTTGCTTAGGGTCGATGCAGACTCCTAACTGGGGACAGATGCTGTTACTAGGGGGTGATGCTGTAGTTGGGGACAGAGATGCTGTTACTAGGGAGAGACCCTGTAGTTGGGGACAGATGCTGTTACTAGGGGGTGATGCTGTAGTTGGGGACAGATGCTGTTACTAGGGGGTGATGCTGTAGTTGGGGACAGATGCTGTTGCTAGGGAGAGATGCTGTAGTTGGGGACAGATGCTGTTGTTAGGGAGAGGTGCTGTAGTTGGGGACAGATGCTGTTACTAGGGAGAGTTGCTGTAATTGGAGGCCGATGCTGTTACCAGGGAGAGATGCTGTAGTCAGGGACAGATGCTGTTACCAGGGAGAGATGCTGTCGTCAGAGACATATGCTTACACCAGGGGGACAGGCTTTTATGAGGGAGAGATGCTGGCATGATGGAGATACTGTCAAGAAGCCGTGCTGTTAATACTGATAGATGCTGTTACTAGGGAGAGATGCAGTTACTAAGGAAAGATACTGTAACAACGGAGATGCCGTGACAATAGACGCTGTAACCATGGAGATAGTATGTCTGAGAGTGAAAGAACGAAAGTGGCACTGATGGCTCTAGAGAATTCAGCTCAGCTCCAGACCTGTTCAGTGCATATCATGGGTTTCTTGCTTACGACAATTTCTTGAAGACCCTGATCCTGTTGTCGCCAAAAGTTATTTACCCTGTCCTTTTGGTCCAACAGTTCTCACGTCGCTCTCGGTGTAATCAATGCTACTTTATGTGTTTCTGTTTCCGTTCAGGGATAAGAACCGCCTCCCGCTGACCCCCATCCTGTCGTCTGTGCTGCGACTGCTCCGATACCACCTCGGGACCGTGGCCAAGGGCTCCTTCATCATCACGCTGGTCAAAGTCCCGCGCCTCGTCCTCATGTACCTCCACAACCAGCTCAAAGGAAAGGTACGCCCCCCCCATGGACGCTTTATCTATGAATACAGAAGTGAGGTCAACAGTTGTTTACAATCAGAATCCAGAAGGGTGCCATCAACAGTCCTGTTGCCCATCTCACTCTGTACGACTTAGACGAACACCTGTCACGAACTCGCCCTTCCAATCGGGTCCCTGGTATCCTCACTGATATGGTTAGCTTCTACCCCCCCCCCCACACTAATATGACCAGACCTGAGCTCCCATTAAGACTCATGCCGTTCCCGGTCGGTAAAACGGCAACCCTTTCGGCCCGCCTATATCAGATACAGCGATGTCATTGGTTAATGTTCTGGGCCCGGGGAATCGCGGAGGGGGTATAGTGCTCGCTGAGCCAATTCAAATTGTGCCCTCGCGAGAACTCTGGAATTCCAGGGTACCCATGAACTACACACTCGGGGGGCAATGCGTTTTAATTCTCACGAGGGGAATGTGTTGGGCCTATCGGGGAGATAAAAGCACGTTCACCCACAGTAAACAAGAGTCCCCGGTTCTCGCCACCCTGCGCCGTGAGGGGGCTCAGCTTGCTGGCATGTGGTGCTAATGATCTGACTCAGACAGTGCTTGAGCGCGAGTGGGAAGGAGTTTCTACTCGTTAAACCGGGAATGTTCCACCTCTGGTCGCCGCAGAGCATAAAATAATTGAGGTCTGAAAGAACACCGCTTCCAGCGGCAGCCGGTAAAGCCGCCAGCGAAAGGTGTCTCGTCCCCTTCCTGGTCCTGTCTTCAAAGGGGAGACGGCGGGAAGCTTCTTGAGTGACAAGCCCGGGTTCCCTCCTCTGATGTTCTCTCACCCCCCTCTCGCTCCCTTTCCTCCTCCTCATTAATCATCCGCCCGACTAACTCTTCCTCGCTCCCTCTCCATCTCTCCACGCCCCTCTCTCTCTCTCTCTTTATGTTAGGAAAATGCGTGTGCCCGCTGTCTGCTGAAGACCTGCATCTGCTGTTTGTGGTGTTTGGAGAAGTGCCTCAACTATCTCAATCAGGTACCGCCGCCAATAAGTTCGCTCTGTTCGCGGTTCTGTCGTACTTTTTTCTTTTTTGTTCCGTTCCAGTTGGCTCTGTGTTTTCATTTAAGGTTGGGTAATTTTGGGTGTTTATGCACCCTGTACTTTCATCCTTCTTTTTTTTAACCCTCTCTTCCATTTGGAACCCTGTTCCTCTTTGTTCGTTGCTCTTTTTATCTCATCCTCATTACCTACGCATGTTTATCACTTTATTGCATCTCAAACTCTTAATTTCCCTACCTCGCTCTCGCTCTCTTTCTCTCTCAGACACATGAGGCCTAAACGCTCTACAAAGTGGCTTGCATGTTTGCAAGAACCATTTTCCCCCTCTCCCACAAGTTCTACACACATAATCCCTGATCTCAACACAGTTCATCTCTTCACTGATTTCACACATGGCAACGGTATACAATAAAGCCCTGATATAGAGCACCCCAGTACATGTCAGGCAGCCTATGTACCACATGGTGGTTTGATTCTGATCTGCGGTAGTGTACTACGTATTGTTCCCTCAATCTTTCAACCAACTTTGCTGTCTCACTGCACTCTCCTGTCCATAAAGGGACTCCTACGAATATTTTTAATGAAAGTCATTGTCAAACACACCAAGACATTTAATCTCCCGGCACAAATGACTGGGCAGACCGAAGAAGAAAGAAGAAAAAAATCTCAAATGTAAGCTAGCTTGATAGCTGTGACTCAGCAGTCTCTCCCTCTTCGTCCCTCTGGGTGCAGAACGCCTACGCAGCGACCGCCATCAACAGCACCAGCTTCTGCACCTCAGCCCGCGATGCCTTCGTCATCCTGGTGGAGAACGCTCTGAGGGTGGCGGCCATCAACGCCGTGGGCGACTTCGTCCTGTTCCTGGGGAAGGTGTGTGCTGGGTAGATGGGCCAGGATGAGAGGAGGGGGCTGGACTGATGGATGGAAGGGAGAGAGGGGGTGAGACTGATGGATGGGAGAGAGGGAGGGAGGGGTGGATGGGAGAGAGGGATGGATGGATGGGAGAGAGGGAGGGAGGGATGGGAGAGAGGGAGGGGTGGATGGGAGAGAGGGGGTGAGACTGATGGATGGGAGAGAGGGAGGGAGGGGTGGATGGGAGAGAGGGAGGGAGGGATGGGAGAGAGGGAGGGGTGGATGGGAGAGAAGGGACCGATGGATGGGAGAGAGGGGGTGAGACTGATGGATGGGAGAGAGGGAGGGAGGGGTGGATGGGAGAGAGGGATGGATGGATTGATAGCTGCTGGAGAGTCTGGAGGACGGAGCGATGGATGGGAGGAGAAGGGGAAGGCTGATGGGAAGGAGGGAATCTCGTCCAGACGATGTCGAAACATTCCTTTCATACATCGGCGTGTTGACCGGAGCAGTGAGTCAGCCCCCGTGTTCCCTCCCCCGACCTGCAGGTCCTGATAGTGACGTCCACGGCGTTCGCCGGCGTGCTCCTCCTCAACTACCAGAGGGACTTTGCAGAGTGGCTGCTGCCGCTGTTCATCGTGTGCCTCTTCTCCTTCCTGGTGGCCCACTGCTTCCTCTCCATCTTCGAGATCGTGGTGGACGTCCTGTTCCTGTGCTTCGCCATCGACACCAAGTACAACGACGGCACGCCGGGGAAGGAGTTCTACATGGACAAAGCCCTCATGGTGAGAGGGGGGCGCTCAGCCAGCCTTACAGTCACAGACTGAGTGGGCTCCAGGTCCTCTATCACAGTTAGACTGAGTGGGCTCCAGGTCCTCTATCACAGTTAGACTGAGTGGGCTCCAGGTCCTCTATCAGAGTTAGACTGAGTGGGCTCCAGGTCCTCTATCACAGTTAGACTGAGTGGGCTCCAGGTCCTCTATCACAGTTAGACTGAGTGGGCTCCAGGTCCTCTATCAGAGTTAGACTGAGTGGGCTCCAGGTCCTCTATCAGAGTTAGACTGAGTGGGCTCCAGGTCCTCTATCAGAGTTAGACTGAGTGGGCTCCAGGTCCTCTATCACAGTTAGACTGAGTGGGCTCCAGGTCCTCTATCAGAGTTAGACTGAGTGGGCTCCAGGTCCTCTATCACAGTTAGACTGAGTGGGCTCCAGGTCCTCTATCAGAGTTAGACTGAGTGGGCTCCAGGTCCTCTATCAGAGTTAGACTGAGTGGGCTCCAGGTCCTCTATCACAGTTAGACTGAGTGGGCTCCAGGTCCTCTATCACAGTTAGACTGAGTGGGCTCCAGGTCCTCTATCAGAGTTAGACTGAGTGGGCTCCAGGTCCTCTATCAGAGTTAGACTGAGTGGGCTCCAGGTCCTCTATCAGAGTTAGACTGAGTGGGCTCCAGGTCCTCTATCACAGTTAGACTGAGTGGGCTCCAGGTCCTCTATCAGAGTTAGTCTGACTGGTTTAAAAGTCCTTTGTCACAGTTACAGTCTCAGTGGTCTCCAAGTACTTTATCACAGTTTCAGTTTTGGTGGTCTTCAGCATATTCATAAGAATCAACATCTCAGTAGCATGTTACTATGGGATTGATTGTGCGTGTGCGAGTGATCACAAGCCTATGTTAGGAGACCACCACTAAATTTCAAAAAATGCCGAAAGATTTTTTTAAAGCTTTCTGTCAATTCAGCCACACTTACACCCAAAGTACCCGGACTCTTTGCATCCAAGAACTACTTTTCAAGGAACTAAACGTTTCCTCCAGCCTGTTGTTTTCTGTGTTTGCACCTCGGTCTCAAGGCAGGGGCAAATTGGAGGCAGTGCAGTGAAAAGGTCTGATGGATTCATTCCTCAAGCCACTGGACACGAGCGTATGCTCCATGCTTTCATCAAAATATCCTATTTTTTGGAGAATTAACTTATTATGGAGTTCGATGTTTAATCCAAGAGCAAAGTAGTCTAGCGAAGAGCAGTACGCGAATGTGGGGGATAATGATTAGTGGGTGCGGATTCTTTAATACAACCATGTTTTAGAGACGCTCGTTTTTAAAGTTGTAAAGACTTTTTTTTTTTTTTTTTAAAGGTTCTTTCCTTTTTCGGAGGAAGTCAGTATCCAAAACTGTGTGTGAAAAATTCTTTCACACACAGACAGCAACAGAGTAGTTGCTGTTCTTTTCGAAAGTACCACCCCCCGCCCCCGTGCAAGGACTGTTTGGGGGGTGAAATAAAGAACCTAATTTTAGTCCCTGATTTCACAGGAACTAAAGTTCCTCTGATGGTTTGTAGATCCTGGGGAAAGTCCCTGGGTGGAAAAGCAGAATGGAAACTAACCCTTAATTCTCTGGAAATGAACTGTTGCGTAATGTTGGATGTCTTCTTCAGGCGTTGTGAGTCTCATAACACAAGGACATTGGTTGATCTCTGCTCCTGATTGCATCCAACTGACCAGCCCGCCACCTTCCTCTCAATGGGTGTTCTGACTTTTTGTCTTCTCTTCTTTTGAACGGACATGCCCCCTTCCTCCTCCTCCTCCTCCTCATCCTCCTCCTCCTCCTCCTCCTCATCCTCCCTCCTCTCCCCTCCCCCTCCCCCTCCCCCCCTGCAGGAGTTTGTGGAGAGCAGCAGGAGGTTGGAGCGGGTGGTGGAGCGCGGGCGTAGCCGCGTGAAGGAGGCGGTGGTGTCGGAAGGAGCTGAGATGAAGCCCATGGTGAGTGACAGCGGCAGGGGCGGGGCTAAGGTCAAGGTCAAGGAAGAGCCGAAGGAGGAGCAGGAGGAGGAGGAGGAGGAGGAGGAGGAGGGTGAGGGTCTGGACGGAGGCGGGGGGGAGTGGGAGCAGCTGCAGGAGTTCCACGTGTACTACCTCCTGATGGGCGTCCTGCTGGACTGGGTGCTGACGGAGGACAGCACGTGGATCCTGTGTCTGAGCCAGGACATGATGCTCTTCCTTTGTGTCTACATCCCCACCTCCACCCTCTTCCTCTTCGTGACCCTGCTCCAAGAGCCTCACTCCCCTCTCTCCTCCTCGGCCGCCGAGACCGGCCCCGCCAAAGCAGCCTCCGCCAAACCAGCCTCCGCCAAACCAGCCTTAGCCTCCGTGTGCTAGCAGCGGCTAGCTGGCCGCGGCACTCACACATCCCCACAAAGCATGCTAAGGGATGACCTGACTAACGCCTGCGTGCATGCTAACGTGCTAACTCATCATCAACATCATCATCATCATCATCATCATCATCATCGTCGTTGCTGCTAACCTTTGTCTGTCTTGGACTAAAAGTTTTTTTTAATTTTATTTTGATATTGTTTGTCTTTATCTTGCATGTGTTTGCGCCAACACACTGTGCTACTTTGTGGATCCTCTTATTGTGCCTTCCCTTGTCATGGTGCTTGTTTTGGAGAGGAAGTGGCGAAGAGAGCACCAGGATGTGAGGTACGTGTGTGGTTGTTGGTGTGTAGATCAGTACTTCACACCGTCATACTGGTAAGTGAACTAGTGATCTGCTTATGGATAACGGTTAAGAGTCTTAGAACTGGCATGAGGTGGATCTCAAGCCTGGTTCCATTAAGAATTCCCATTCTATTCTGTTCTATTGATTTGGCAGGTGCTTTTATCCCAAACAACTCTGATTTGAAGAATCAGAATTCTGATTTGACTCATTAAGGATCCGGGTTCATGGCGTCTTGCCAACAGGTAGACTAAAATACCTTTGGGGCCAACCAGAGGAGTCAAACACCCTACACACCTTCATCCTTATCTTCTTTTTCATTTATCCTGCGATCACGCCGTCGCGCTCCATGTTTCATCCCGTGCCCGTCGTCATTCCACCTTCGACTTTGTCCTCGCCGCTCGCCTCCACTCACGCCTAACCAGACAGCTGTTGAGTACAGTTTGATGTGAAGTGTGGTGATAAGTGTTGAATCCGTAATGAAACCGGAATCCCACTTTCCTTTCTCAGGCTCCAGGAACAAGTTCAGCTTGACCAAAATCACAGAATGGGACTTACAAAAAAAGACATTCCAAAATGTTTATTTTTTACCAATGTGTAACATGTTTACTATGGTTTCACTCCAGGGAATACAATATTTTAATAAGAAACTGTAAAAAAAATATAATAACAATGTAATGAAGCACTTTATATTGAAGCGCTGCATATTTTAAAAAAGGCTGATGCATTTTTCGTAGTGATGTCCTTTTTTATATAAGACTAAAAACGATTGCCATCTAGTTGGAACACTGTACTAATGTCTTGAGTCACCTTTGTTTATTGTTTTCTTCTGCATAGCGAATAACTAGTACATTTGGTCGGAGATGTCGGTTTTTTTTTATTTTCACAACCTAATCGTGAGAGCACATCTTAGTCTTGTGTTTTCTAATCAACCGCTGAAATACATCAGTGAGTACGTAGGCTTTACTAAGTAACCCAGACTCTGCATCACACACCATGCAGAGACGGAAATGACTCCCTCTCTCTCCTGTTGTTGTGTGTCGAGTGTTTATACCAGAATGATTGAGGATGTTCGGGGCGTTTTTGCAGCGTAATACTTCTCTGTACTGTATGTAAAAACACAAACTGACTGTACGGACTTTTGAGATGTTTCTTTCTCCCGCCTCTTTTAAACTTGGGCTGCCCTGATCAAAATAAGACCAACTTCCTCCTTCAGCCCCCTCTAGTGGTCAGCTGCAGGTATGGCAGCTTTGTAGTGGTTTCAACAGAATTCGTGATTTCGTTTTCTATGGACGTAAACGTAAAGTTCCAGAAGGGTGAGTGGGGCTGGAGTTTTAGCGTGTCATCGAGTGGATCATGTCTATGGATCTCTGCTTGAACAAATATTTTTCTGTCCGGTTCTGGTTACGGTTACATTTTCACTCTCACTCCTCTTATCTTTGAATGACAGACTTTGCAACTCATTTCAGTGACCATGGCGACATGCAATACCATGACGTGACTGACGTCATTCTACTCCATAGTGGACCTAAAACTTCAAGGACGGATAGTGGCACACATCTACTCTAATATTTATTCTCGACTACATTATTTGGTTGAATCATCGTTGAAATTAATTGACTGATAGAGGGTTGAACTGGTGCCAAACAGCTTGTCCCCCAAATGGTTGAGGTTCTAGATCTCCGGTAGCCCCTCCCACCACCTGCCCCTGCTCCCTAGCTCAGTCCAACCTGTAGAGGTGGACATGGCCGCTGGATCTTGACAGCCTGCAATAAAAGAGCAGGTCCCATTGCAACGTGAAACGCTCCTCAAACATGTCTTCCTTGATTTTTATTTTTTTTTAAATTTCAACCTTATACAATCCGGGACTTTATGTCCTGGAACAGCTGTGAAGTTGATAAGAGATGGGCGATGCAACGAGACAAGATGTTGGAGCCATGAATCTCCTCTTCATCTCAACCTCTGCCGGGATTCACATCAAGGTGACCATCACAGCAGGTGCCGTCTTAATATTTGATCGCAATACCTTGATCACTCAGCAAGAAGCACCCGGGTGTCAGCATTATTTTGATTCTGCCTAACTCTTTGGTTGGAGGTTTTTAATGTTGCTCTGACAACCTTAGGATCAAGTTCAAGATAAAAAAAAAGAAAAAAAAAAGCCCTTTAGACTATAATGTCCTGTTGTTTTATGGGGCCACATGTCCCTCTGTGGCTGTAATGGGGCCAGGGGTGCACTGTTGGTAGGAGGGAGCAGAGTTTTACAAAGGCCCCTGTTTTACCACAACATTGATGTTGTCGACTTCGCGGACTGTACCAACTGGAAGGCTGAGCTATCAGTCATACATAGTTGCACACTCCCACTTGTGATGTTGGTGGTGCAGATTTTAAAATAAACAGGCGATTGTCCCCTTATTTGACCCAGCTAAACAAAATGCTACCTTTTTCTGGAAAGGGTTTGTGAATAAGTCATTTTGTAAAGGATGGATACAGTGTGATGATCATGATTCAAATGAACACAGGGTGTAATGTTCTTAATGATTATTTGAAAACGTGTGACGTTCTAGATGGGGCTTTGGATTAATGTGGTTTGTGTATTATAGCAGACCGGCTAGAACCGGTGTACCGTGTTGGATGAAATTGTAAATCACTGGGGATTAATTAATGGATACAGATGGCCCTGACTGTTTCAATATTTCTTTATTTTCTAAGAAAAAACCCTCTTCCCTCATAAACATGAGTAAAATAAAATGGGAGTTATGTGCCAGAATGGAAAAATCTTTCTAAAAATGGATACATTTTAAAATATGGATTGCAGGGAAATAACCCTGCAAAATAATGGTTTTCAGTGACAATATGATATTAGACGTACATATATAAATATATTTATTTTGCCAAAATGGCTTTGGAATAAAATTCCTCGTATAGTCTGTGTAATTATCTTCTGGAATACATTACATTTTACACTAAGACTTAGATATGAAATAAGAGCATGTTAGATGGAAACAATAAAAAAAAAAAAACACCTTAATGTTACCACAAGACTCGATGCTCAAAGCATGTTACAAATTGCACTACTTTGACGCTATTTAATTTCAACACTGAAATAAGTAGGCCTATTTGTGTTTCTAGTTGCTACTGTTTAGCAGAGTCAGTCAGGTAGTAAATAGAAACTTCTGTTACGTAAAGATAGTCTCTGGATAGTGCGGCCTGTCGTACCTTTCAGAAGACGAGAATGTAATCTACGCCTTTACTCAAATCAGTTAATCTTATGTGAAGTCTTACAGAACAGCTTTCTCAACTTTATTTTGTTAAACATTTCGTCGTGTGCCTCACCTGCAGTCTATTATAGAGAATCACTGGACCAGATAAACCTCCCATTATTCAGAAACAAATTTTTACATAAATTCACCCACAGAATAACCATTGACGTATACCATCAGTATGGGTTTCCAGGATAGTTTCTTATCACAATTAGGAAACTTCAAAAAAAAATGTTGGGAAAGGGTTTTGGGCTTTTCTCTGTTGCCCTTGTGCCCACAGACCGTCAAGCAAGCTTCAGGTCTCTCTGCCAAAACACCAGTGGAAGGACCACCAGAAGGGACTGGTTGTGTGAACTGGTTGTTCAGGGTAGGAACTGCGCAGTTGTCGTTAGTATTTTGGGATTCTTGGCTCCTGGTGTGTAAAAGGCAGCTCTCTGATTGGCTTCAGCCCTGAGACGTTATTTGTTTAAGCATCCCCTGAGGACGGAAGCTGGATGTGGGGCCAAAATGTATTGTTGGGGGCGGAGCTTCACTTGGTAGCCCCTCCTCTCCTGAGCACCCCCCCCCCCCCCCCCTCCCTCATTACGATTTCTGTTGTCACAACTCGGGACACATATTCAATAATTGTCCCACTTGGTTTGCCACTAAGACAGGAGTCTGATATCTATCACAGAACAGGACCTAGGTTGTTTGTGGCCGGGGTACACATGTAGCTCCGCCAATGTATCACACCCATTCCTCCAGCTTGCATTGAGGGTCTTCTTCATTTGTTATCACACTTGTTGGGGAGGGGCCAAAGTGCTCTTGGTAAAGGGGTGGAGCTTGTAAACTAAGTAGCTTGTCAAAGTCATGTGACGTGACCATGGACAGCTTGCATGCTGAAATTTATCCTGCTCTTTGCTGAATCAGCCATCTTTGTAGAGTGTTAATATAGCGCCATTAGGACAAAAAAAATAATCAAACCGACTTAACTTAGAGAACAGCAGCTTTAATTAGCAACAAAATTGAGATCTGAGTCTTGAAATTCTTCCTCTCGGGGGGAGGCTGTGTGTGTGTGTGTGTGTGTGTGTGTGTGTGTGTGTGTGTGTGTGTGTGTGTGTGTGTGTGTGTGTGTGTGTGTGTGTGTGTGTGTGTGTGTGTGTGTGTGTGTGTGTGTGTGTGTGTGTGCGCCCGCACACACAGACTGGTCCAGAGGGAATGGTTAACAAGCTAACATATAGGACGAGACGTCAGTTAAATTGTGAGGTGTGGTTCTGGCTTGTAGTACTTTCTCTGCAGTAAAAAAAAGTTGTAACATTAAACTTTTCTTTTGAGATTTTTATATTTATCCTTTTTTTTATGTATATTTGTTTTTTAAAAAAGGTAATAAAACCCAATATTTGAACCCGTGTCTTTAACTTTTTGAAATACATGTTATCTGCAGGTGTTACATCATTTAATGTACAATGCAGGTTAACCGAACAAAACAAGTAGAAAAATACATACAAATTCTATACACAGAACAAACATTTATAAACAATTACAAATAGAAAATTCTAATTATGTAAGAAGGAACATAGGCTGTAGCCTACGGTGCATACAAATATCCAGGGCCTTTTTTTGACAAGTTTATACACTTAATTGTACATCATTGATATTCTCTCTCGACATAAACCATTTGGTACATGGTATATTATTAGCATGTAAAGTAAAAGATGAAGTGGCTCTTCAACAAATTCCAGCAGAAAAAATAGGAGGCAAATTTACAGCTTTCATTTTTCTCTCCTAATGCTCCTAAATTTGCTCCTAAATAAACGACCAACAGCTGGCAGTCATAAATGGGGCTATGCCAAGGACCAGCTTGAAAACAATCACATCCTTGTTTTCAGACACAATCAATATTCATATTTCATGAAAAGATTTCACCACAAAGAGCGGACCACAGTCTTCCCTCGACGTAATACTGGTTAAGAATTTCAAAAGTGACTAAGTTCATGCCTGGACAAATTCATTAAATAAAGAGCTTGAAAGGTTCTAAAACAAGTTAAATCCTGTCATTATCAGCCTCGGATATTAAAAGTGTAAAAGAGTGAGTCTCGAATTAGATAAGAGATTCAACCGTGAATGGAAGACCGTCCATAAGCAGCAGGTGTTTGTTAGGGAATCCCGTTGATGGATGCCCTCAGGTAGACTGCCAACATCTTGTTTACAACATTATCACTCTTAGGCTGTGAGCACATGAGCTTTCAGCCTCGGTGGTGACAATGTTAAAAACAACTATTCTCAAAGTCCAAACCATAACCTCTCGATGTGGATCCATTCAGATAACTTTTTGTTTTTCTGTTGACTCTTATCTCAAACGGCATACCTAGGGTTGAGTGCTTTTCCGTAAGCTCACCAAACAGTCTGTGTTTGTTGCGCAATTCTGCAATAAAGTTGATTTCTACCTTGGTCTGCCGGTTCTAGCGTCGTCAAGGCTCCTCCTCATCCTCGCTCAGCAAGGTGTCCAGGTCCTTGTCCTTTTGCACAGGACACTCCGAGATAAACTCTTTCTGCTGCTCCTCCAGCTCCCGCATCTCCCCCTGCAGGCGCTCCAGGTGCACTGCACGTCGGTTGCGTAGTATTCTGCCCGGGAACGGGTTCATCATGGTGAAGGCGATGTTCGTGAGCTTCCTGTTAGAGGGGGGAAAAACCCACCGGAGAAAGGGACATGATTTGTGAGGTCACGTGTGACATCGTGAGAGACAATTTTAATGATCCTTAGGGCCTTATTGAGGGTGAGAACATTTTAGTTGTCAAAAATCGAAAGCAAGCTAGCTACCAAGAAAACAAGTAGAGGAAAGCAGCCATAGCGGTCTTCTACTGTGACACATGACTTTTGTTTTTTATGTTTGCTTTATTCTTGAGACGGTTGGTAGTTCAAATAATACGGCAAGTATATAGAGAACAAACATTAAATTTTTTATTTTCCTACTAGTTAGCTACATATCCTGTGTCAACCTCCATGGCCACCCGTACGGGCAATACAGTGGCTTGCGTTTGTGCTGAGTAGCTGCCCTCATCAGTTTAGAACAGTGAACTCCCTCAGGCTCAACACGTATTGCAGCTGTGAATTATATATGGGGATGTCTGCCTCTGGTCCATGTTAAAAATAGAGGCACAGTCGAGCCGACTGCTACAAACTCGCAGGAGGAAATAGAACTGAGAGAATGATAGTTAGGCAGTGCCTTTCAGATATCTTTTCCGTAACAAACCCCCACACTGATACCGCAGGGTAAGACAACAGTTTTCCAGAGGCCCTATGCTGCGGTCCATTTTGCCATAGTTCCCAGGGGCAAGGCCACTCGCGCCAAACCAAGGCGACACATGCTAGCTTATATTAGCAGGTTTTAATGGATATCGATGATGCAACCACGTACCTCCCGTCAGTCACGGTCTTGGTGAAGAAGCGAAGGTATTGGTAGATCTCAACGTTGTCGTGGATCTTTAGAATGTCCTCCTCTTTGTATTTGAAGAGCGCCAACGCATAGCGAAATAGCACCTGTGAAAAATACAAAAAAAATGAGGGTGGAATTTCAGGTTCCACAGAAGAAAGTGTCTCAACACCTACAGGTTGCAGGATCTGCTATGTTATCAAAGCTACACAATATTGAACTTTATATAAAAGTGTCTGTGACTAAAGATGATTTATTAATATCACAGGGCGGAAAGTCAGGTGTTACAGCAGTACGAAGTAAGACTGCAAAATAGAGCCAAAATGAAGAACAAACTGATTTAAAAAACATAAAATAGTAAACAATAATCATAAATATGAATAATTCAATGATTAAGAACGTTTCCCAGATCTCATGCTGTATTCATGAAGCGACCTTAATGAGCCTCGTTCCCAGGACGGGGTTAGAGCGTGGAGGCTGACCTTGGTGCCCTCGTAGAGGAAGGCGTCCCAGACCCTCAGCAGCAGGTCGCTGGGGAGGCTCTCCACGAAGCCCACCAGGAACCAGTTGAAGGTGACGAGGGACACGTCGACGGCGTGGTCCTCGAGGTGGGCCGCCAGCCGGGGCAGCTTCTCTGCCATGAAGTCCTTCAGCACCCGCTGGTCCGCCTTCAATCAATCACATCAAACCGCGTTCAGAGGATGCTATCACGCAGAAAGACCGCGGTACGAAGGGCTGAACGAGGGAGACAACCCGGCAAGGGCAGGGAAATGGTGTAAAAGGTCGGGCTGGGTAAAAATACAGATTCATCAATGCACTGCAATTTATTTGTTCCCGATTCAATTTCGATTCAGATTTTTTTTATTATTATTATTTCCATGAAAAAATACAAATAAAAGCGCGTATGCCTAAATGTACATGCCCTTTTACATTTGGCCATGTTATGATTATTACTTTTATGATGCAAGTTTAGCTCAGGAACAATACTATACAATGGTGTATTCCCTTTTTGCTAGTTAAAGCACAATGAAATGGTTAATTCATTTTTAAATGGTTAATTCTAGATAATATTTAGGTATTTTTGTCATCTGCACGTATTATTGAATCGATATCGAAGCAATTGGATCAATATCAAATCGAATCGAATCAAGGCCTAAAGAATCAAATTTAATTGTGAGGTGCCTGGCAGTACCCAGCCCTATAAAAGGTGAAGTGTAAAATAAAATATTAAAATCTAAAATACAATCTTAGAACAGCAAAGATGACACATGACTTGATCAGAAGAAAAAGTAAAAAAATTAAAAAGTACTGCGTTGACGGATAATCAGCTTCACTAAGGATTCAATACTAAGATATACACAAAGGCATTTGGGAAATATAGTCGTGGCACTAGTGTTTTCTTAATAGAATATCGTTAGTGTCCTTAAGTGAAGTTAAAACCCATAGGAATGACGGGCAGCCTTAAGTTAAAGGGAATGTTCCCTAACCCTTTCTTTAATGTGAACAGGGCTGCTTGGGAGTAAGACAGACAGTAGTAGTGCATCCTCTCAGACTCCGGGGGTGGTGTGTTGGTGGTGTGTTGGTGGTGTTATGGTGGTGTTATGGTGGTGTTATGGTGGTGTGTTGGTGGTGTGTTGGTGGTGTGTTGGTGGTGTTATGGTGGTGTGTTGGTGGTGTGTTGGTGGTGTTATGGTGGTGTGTTGGTGGTGTGTTGGCGGTGTTATGGTGGTGTGTTGGTGGTGTGTGGGTGGTGTGTGGGTGGTGTTATGGTGGTGTTATGGTGGTGTTATGGTGGTGTGTTGGTGGTGTTATGGTGGTGTGTTGGTGGTGTTATGGTGGTGTTATGGTGGTGTGTTGGTGGTGTTATGGTGGTGTTATGGTGGTGTTATGGTGGTGTGTTGGTGGTGTTATGGTGGTGTTATGGTGGTGTTATGGTGGTGTGTTGGTGGTGTGTTGGTGGTGTGTTGGTGGTGTTATGGTGGTGTGTTGGTGGTGTGTTGGTGGTGTGTTGGTGGTGTTATGGTGGTGTGTTGGTGGTGTTATGGTGGTGTTATGGTGGTGTGTTGGTGGTGTGTGGGTGGTGTTATGGTGGTGTGTTGGTGGTGTTATGGTGGTGTTATGGTGGTGTGTTGGTGGTGTGTTGGTGGTGTTATGGTGGTGTTATGGTGGTGTGTTGGTGGTGTTATGGTGGTGTTATGGTGGTGTTATGGTGGTGTTATGGTGGTGTGTTGGTGGTGTGTTGGTGGTGTGTTGGTGGTGTTATGGTGGTGTTATGGTGGTGTTATGGTGGTGTGTTGGTGGTGTTATGGTGGTGTGTTGGTGGTGTTATGGTGGTGTTATGGTGGTGTTATGGTGGTGTTATGGTGGTGTGTTGGTGGTGTGTTGGTGGTGTGTTGGTGGTGTGTTGGTGGTGTGTTGGTGGTGTTATGGTGGTGTTATGGTGGTGTTATGGTGGTGTGTTGGTGGTGTGTTGGTGGTGTGTTGGTGGTGTGTTGGTGGTGTTATGGTGGTGTGTTGGTGGTGTTATGGTGGTGTTATGGTGGTGTGTTGGTGGTGTTATGGTGGTGTGTTGGTGGTGTGTTGGTGGTGTGTTGGTGGTGTGTTGGTGGTGTTATGGTGGTGTTATGGTGGTGTTATGGTGGTGTGTTGGTGGTGTGTTGGTGGTGTTATGGTGGTGTTATGGTGGTGTGTTGGTGGTGTTATGGTGGTGTGTTGGTGGTGTTATGGTGGTGTGTTGGTGGTGTTATGGTGGTGTTATGGTGGTGTGTTGGTGGTGTGTTGGTGGTGTGTTGGTGGTGTGTTGGTGGTGTGTTGGTGGTGTTATGGTGGTGTGTTGGTGGTGTTATGGTGGTGTTATGGTGGTGTGTTGGTGGTGTGTTGGTGGTGTTATGGTGGTGTTATGGTGGTGTGTTGGTGGTGTTATGGTGGTGTGTTGGTGGTGTGTTGGTGGTGTTATGGTGGTGTGTTGGTGGTGTTATGGTGGTGTTATGGTGGTGTGTTGGTGGTGTGTTGGTGGTGTGTTGGTGGTGTGTTGGTGGTGTGTTGGTGGTGTGTTGGTGGTGTTATGGTGGTGTTATGGTGGTGTGTTGGTGGTGTGTTGGTGGTGTGTTGGTGGTGTTATGGTGGTGTTATGGTGGTGTGTTGGTGGTGTTATGGTGGTGTTATGGTGGTGTTATGGTGGTGTTATGGTGGTGTGTTGGTGGTGTGTTGGTGGTGTGTTGGTGGTGTGTTGGTGGTGTGTTGGTGGTGTTATGGTGGTGTGTTGGTGGTGTTATGGTGGTGTTATGGTGGTGTGTTGGTGGTGTGTTGGTGGTGTTATGGTGGTGTGTTGGTGGTGTGTTGGTGGTGTGTTGGTGGTGTGTTGGTGGTGTTATGGTGGTGTGTTGGTGGTGTTATGGTGGTGTGTTGGTGGTGTTATGGTGGTGTGTTGGTGGTGTGTTGGTGGTGTGTTGGTGGTGTTATGGTGGTGTGTTGGTGGTGTGTTGGTGGTGTTATGGTGGTGTGTTGGTGGTGTTATGGTGGTGTTATGGTGGTGTGTTGGTGGTGTGTTGGTGGTGTTATGGTGGTGTGTTGGTGGTGTGTTGGTGGTGTGTGGGTGGTGTTATGGTGGTGTGTGGGTGGTGTTATGGTGGTGTTATGGTGGTGTGTTGGTGGTGTGTGGGTGGTGTTATGGTGGTGTTATGGTGGTGTTATGGTGGTGTGTTGGTGGTGTTATGGTGGTGTGTTGGTGGTGTTATGGTGGTGTGTTGGTGGTGTTATGGTGGTGTTATGGTGGTGTTATGGTGGTGTGTTGGTGGTGTTATGGTGGTGTGTTGGTGGTGTTATGGTGGTGTTATGGTGGTGTTATGGTGGTGTTATGGTGGTGTGTTGGTGGTGTGTTGGTGGTGTTATGGTGGTGTGTTGGTGGTGTTATGGTGGTGTGTTGGTGGTGTGTTGGTGGTGTGTTGGTGGTGTGTTGGTGGTGTGTTGGTGGTGTTATGGTGGTGTTATGGTGGTGTTATGGTGGTGTTATGGTGGTGTTATGGTGGTGTGTTGGTGGTGTTATGGTGGTGTGTTGGTGGTGTGTTGGTGGTGTGTTGGTGGTGTTATGGTGGTGTGTTGGTGGTGTGTTGGTGGTGTGTTGGTGGTGTTATGGTGGTGTTATGGTGGTGTGTTGGTGGTGTTATGGTGGTGTTATGGTGGTGTGTTGGTGGTGTTATGGTGGTGTTATGGTGGTGTGTTGGTGGTGTGTTGGTGGTGTGTTGGTGGTGTGTTGGTGGTGTTATGGTGGTGTGTTGGTGGTGTGTTGGTGGTGTTATGGTGGTGTGTTGGTGGTGTTATGGTGGTGTTATGGTGGTGTGTTGGTGGTGTGTTGGTGGTGTTATGGTGGTGTGTTGGTGGTGTGTTGGTGGTGTGTGGGTGGTGTTATGGTGGTGTGTGGGTGGTGTTATGGTGGTGTTATGGTGGTGTGTTGGTGGTGTGTGGGTGGTGTTATGGTGGTGTTATGGTGGTGTTATGGTGGTGTGTTGGTGGTGTTATGGTGGTGTTATGGTGGTGTGTTGGTGGTGTGTGGGTGGTGTGTGGGTGGTGTTATGGTGGTGTTATGGTGGTGTTATGGTGGTGTGTTGGTGGTGTTATGGTGGTGTGTTGGTGGTGTGTTGGTGGTGTTATGGTGGTGTGTTGGTGGTGTTATGGTGGTGTGTTGGTGGTGTTATGGTGGTGTGTTGGTGGTGTGTTGGTGGTGTTATGGTGGTGTTATGGTGGTGTGTTGGTGGTGTGTTGGTGGTGTGTTGGTGGTGTTATGGTGGTGTGTTGGTGGTGTTATGGTGGTGTGTTGGTGGTGTGTTGGTGGTGTTATGGTGGTGTTATGGTGGTGTTATGGTGGTGTGTTGGTGGTGTGTTGGTGGTGTTATGGTGGTGTTATGGTGGTGTTATGGTGGTGTGTTGGTGGTGTTATGGTGGTGTTATGGTGGTGTTATGGTGGTGTTATGGTGGTGTGTTGGTGGTGTTATGGTGGTGTTATGGTGGTGTTATGGTGGTGTGTTGGTGGTGTGTTGGTGGTGTTATGGTGGTGTTATGGTGGTGTTATGGTGGTGTTATGGTGGTGTGTTGGTGGTGTTATGGTGGTGTTATGGTGGTGTTATGGTGGTGTGTTGGTGGTGTGTTGGTGGTGTGTTGGTGGTGTTATGGTGGTGTTATGGTGGTGTGTTGGTGGTGTTATGGTGGTGTTATGGTGGTGTGTTGGTGGTGTTATGGTGGTGTGTTGGTGGTGTGTTGGTGGTGTGTTGGTGGTGTGTTGGTGGTGTTATGGTGGTGTTATGGTGGTGTTATGGTGGTGTTATGGTGGTGTGTTGGTGGTGTGTTGGTGGTGTGTTGGTGGTGTTATGGTGGTGTGTTGGTGGTGTTATGGTGGTGTGTTGGTGGTGTGTTGGTGGTGTGTTGGTGGTGTTATGGTGGTGTTATGGTGGTGTTATGGTGGTGTTATGGTGGTGTGTTGGTGGTGTGTTGGTGGTGTGTTGGTGGTGTGTTGGTGGTGTGTTGGTGGTGTTATGGTGGTGTGTTGGTGGTGTTATGGTGGTGTGTGGGTGGTGTGTTGGTGGTGTGTGGGTGGTGTGTTGGTGGTGTTATGGTGGTGTGTTGGTGGTGTTATGGTGGTGTTATGGTGGTGTTATGGTGGTGTGTTGGTGGTGTGTTGGTGGTGTTATGGTGGTGTGTTGGTGGTGTTATGGTGGTGTTATGGTGGTGTGTTGGTGGTGTTATGGTGGTGTGTTGGTGGTGTTATGGTGGTGTTATGGTGGTGTGTTGGTGGTGTTATGGTGGTGTTATGGTGGTGTTATGGTGGTGTGTTGGTGGTGTGTGGGTGGTGTTATGGTGGTGTGTTGGTGGTGTTATGGTGGTGTTATGGTGGTGTTATGGTGGTGTTATGGTGGTGTGTTGGTGGTGTTATGGTGGTGTTATGGTGGTGTGTTGGTGGTGTGTTGGTGGTGTGTTGGTGGTGTGTTGGTGGTGTTATGGTGGTGTGTGGGTGGTGTGTTGGTGGTGTGTGGGTGGTGTGTTGGTGGTGTTATGGTGGTGTTATGGTGGTGTTATGGTGGTGTTATGGTGGTGTGTTGGTGGTGTTATGGTGGTGTTATGGTGGTGTGTTGGTGGTGTTATGGTGGTGTTATGGTGGTGTTATGGTGGTGTGTTGGTGGTGTGTTGGTGGTGTTATGGTGGTGTTATGGTGGTGTTATGGTGGTGTGTTGGTGGTGTGTTGGTGGTGTGTTGGTGGTGTTATGGTGGTGTTATGGTGGTGTGTTGGTGGTGTTATGGTGGTGTTATGGTGGTGTGTTGGTGGTGTTATGGTGGTGTGTTGGTGGTGTGTTGGTGGTGTTATGGTGGTGTGTTGGTGGTGTTATGGTGGTGTTATGGTGGTGTGTTGGTGGTGTTATGGTGGTGTGTTGGTGGTGTTATGGTGGTGTGTTGGTGGTGTTATGGTGGTGTTATGGTGGTGTGTTGGTGGTGTTATGGTGGTGTGTTGGTGGTGTGTTGGTGGTGTTATGGTGGTGTTATGGTGGTGTTATGGTGGTGTGTTGGTGGTGTGTTGGTGGTGTGTTGGTGGTGTTATGGTGGTGTTATGGTGGTGTTATGGTGGTGTGTTGGTGGTGTTATGGTGGTGTGTTGGTGGTGTGTTGGTGGTGTGTTGGTGGTGTTATGGTGGTGTGTTGGTGGTGTTATGGTGGTGTTATGGTGGTGTTATGGTGGTGTGTTGGTGGTGTTATGGTGGTGTTATGGTGGTGTTATGGTGGTGTGTTGGTGGTGTTATGGTGGTGTGTTGGTGGTGTGTGGGTGGTGTGTTGGTGGTGTGTGGGTGGTGTGTTGGTGGTGTTATGGTGGTGTTATGGTGGTGTGTTGGTGGTGTGTTGGTGGTGTGTTGGTGGTGTTATGGTGGTGTTATGGTGGTGTTATGGTGGTGTTATGGTGGTGTGTTGGTGGTGTGTTGGTGGTGTTATGGTGGTGTGTTGGTGGTGTGTTGGTGGTGTTATGGTGGTGTGTTGGTGGTGTTATGGTGGTGTTATGGTGGTGTGTTGGTGGTGTTATGGTGGTGTTATGGTGGTGTTATGGTGGTGTGTTGGTGGTGTTATGGTGGTGTTATGGTGGTGTGTTGGTGGTGTTATGGTGGTGTGTTGGTGGTGTTATGGTGGTGTGTTGGTGGTGTTATGGTGGTGTGTTGGTGGTGTGTTGGTGGTGTGTTGGTGGTGTTATGGTGGTGTGTTGGTGGTGTTATGGTGGTGTTATGGTGGTGTGTTGGTGGTGTTATGGTGGTGTGTTGGTGGTGTTATGGTGGTGTGTTGGTGGTGTGTTGGTGGTGTGTTGGTGGTGTTATGGTGGTGTTATGGTGGTGTTATGGTGGTGTGTTGGTGGTGTTATGGTGGTGTGTTGGTGGTGTTATGGTGGTGTGTTGGTGGTGTGTTGGTGGTGTTATGGTGGTGTGTTGGTGGTGTTATGGTGGTGTGTTGGTGGTGTTATGGTGGTGTTATGGTGGTGTTATGGTGGTGTGTTGGTGGTGTGTTGGTGGTGTGTTGGTGGTGTTATGGTGGTGTTATGGTGGTGTTATGGTGGTGTGTTGGTGGTGTTATGGTGGTGTGTTGGTGGTGTGTTGGTGGTGTGTTGGTGGTGTTATGGTGGTGTGTTGGTGGTGTTATGGTGGTGTTATGGTGGTGTTATGGTGGTGTGTTGGTGGTGTTATGGTGGTGTTATGGTGGTGTTATGGTGGTGTGTTGGTGGTGTTATGGTGGTGTGTTGGTGGTGTGTGGGTGGTGTGTTGGTGGTGTGTGGGTGGTGTGTTGGTGGTGTTATGGTGGTGTTATGGTGGTGTGTTGGTGGTGTGTTGGTGGTGTGTTGGTGGTGTTATGGTGGTGTTATGGTGGTGTTATGGTGGTGTGTTGGTGGTGTGTTGGTGGTGTTATGGTGGTGTTATGGTGGTGTGTTGGTGGTGTTATGGTGGTGTTATGGTGGTGTTATGGTGGTGTGTTGGTGGTGTTATGGTGGTGTTATGGTGGTGTTATGGTGGTGTGTTGGTGGTGTTATGGTGGTGTGTTGGTGGTGTGTTGGTGGTGTGTTGGTGGTGTTATGGTGGTGTTATGGTGGTGTGTTGGTGGTGTTATGGTGGTGTTATGGTGGTGTGTTGGTGGTGTTATGGTGGTGTGTTGGTGGTGTGTTGGTGGTGTTATGGTGGTGTGTTGGTGGTGTGTTGGTGGTGTTATGGTGGTGTGTTGGTGGTGTTATGGTGGTGTTATGGTGGTGTTATGGTGGTGTTATGGTGGTGTGTTGGTGGTGTTATGGTGGTGTTATGGTGGTGTGTTGGTGGTGTTATGGTGGTGTTATGGTGGTGTTATGGTGGTGTGTTGGTGGTGTTATGGTGGTGTTATGGTGGTGTGTTGGTGGTGTTATGGTGGTGTTATGGTGGTGTTATGGTGGTGTGTTGGTGGTGTTATGGTGGTGTTATGGTGGTGTGTTGGTGGTGTTATGGTGGTGTGTTGGTGGTGTTATGGTGGTGTGTTGGTGGTGTTATGGTGGTGTGTTGGTGGTGTGTTGGTGGTGTGTTGGTGGTGTTATGGTGGTGTGTTGGTGGTGTTATGGTGGTGTTATGGTGGTGTGTTGGTGGTGTTATGGTGGTGTGTTGGTGGTGTTATGGTGGTGTGTTGGTGGTGTGTTGGTGGTGTGTTGGTGGTGTTATGGTGGTGTTATGGTGGTGTTATGGTGGTGTGTTGGTGGTGTTATGGTGGTGTGTTGGTGGTGTTATGGTGGTGTGTTGGTGGTGTGTTGGTGGTGTTATGGTGGTGTGTTGGTGGTGTTATGGTGGTGTGTTGGTGGTGTGTTGGTGGTGTGTTGGTGGTGTGTTGGTGGTGTGTTGGTGGTGTTATGGTGGTGTGTTGGTGGTGTGTTGGTGGTGTTATGGTGGTGTTATGGTGGTGTTATGGTGGTGTTATGGTGGTGTGTTGGTGGTGTGTTGGTGGTGTTATGGTGGTGTGTTGGTGGTGTTATGGTGGTGTTATGGTGGTGTTATGGTGGTGTGTTGGTGGTGTGTTGGTGGTGTTATGGTGGTGTGTTGGTGGTGTTATGGTGGTGTGTTGGTGGTGTGTTGGTGGTGTTATGGTGGTGTGTTGGTGGTGTTATGGTGGTGTGTTGGTGGTGTTATGGTGGTGTGTTGGTGGTGTGTTGGTGGTGTTATGGTGGTGTGTTGGTGGTGTTATGGTGGTGTGTTGGTGGTGTGTTGGTGGTGTTATGGTGGTGTTATGGTGGTGTTATGGTGGTGTTATGGTGGTGTGTTGGTGGTGTGTTGGTGGTGTTATGGTGGTGTGTTGGTGGTGTGTTGGTGGTGTGTTGGTGGTGTGTTGGTGGTGTTATGGTGGTGTTATGGTGGTGTGTTGGTGGTGTGTTGGTGGTGTGTTGGTGGTGTTATGGTGGTGTTATGGTGGTGTTATGGTGGTGTGTTGGTGGTGTGTTGGTGGTGTGTTGGTGGTGTTATGGTGGTGTTATGGTGGTGTTATGGTGGTGTTATGGTGGTGTGTTGGTGGTGTGTTGGTGGTGTTATGGTGGTGTTATGGTGGTGTGTTGGTGGTGTGTTGGTGGTGTGTTGGTGGTGTTATGGTGGTGTTATGGTGGTGTTATGGTGGTGTTATGGTGGTGTGTTGGTGGTGTGTTGGTGGTGTTATGGTGGTGTGTTGGTGGTGTGTTGGTGGTGTGTTGGTGGTGTGTTGGTGGTGTTATGGTGGTGTTATGGTGGTGTGTTGGTGGTGTTATGGTGGTGTGTTGGTGGTGTTATGGTGGTGTGTTGGTGGTGTGTTGGTGGTGTTATGGTGGTGTGTTGGTGGTGTTATGGTGGTGTGTTGGTGGTGTTATGGTGGTGTGTTGGTGGTGTTATGGTGGTGTTATGGTGGTGTTATGGTGGTGTTATGGTGGTGTTATGGTGGTGTGTTGGTGGTGTTATGGTGGTGTTATGGTGGTGTTATGGTGGTGTTATGGTGGTGTTATGGTGGTGTTATGGTGGTGTTATGGTGGTGTGTTGGTGGTGTGTTGGTGGTGTTATGGTGGTGTTATGGTGGTGTGTTGGTGGTGTGTTGGTGGTGTTATGGTGGTGTTATGGTGGTGTGTTGGTGGTGTTATGGTGGTGTTATGGTGGTGTGTTGGTGGTGTTATGGTGGTGTTATGGTGGTGTGTTGGTGGTGTGTTGGTGGTGTTATGGTGGTGTTATGGTGGTGTTATGGTGGTGTTATGGTGGTGTTATGGTGGTGTTATGGTGGTGTGTTGGTGGTGTGTTGGTGGTGTGTTGGTGGTGTGTTGGTGGTGTTATGGTGGTGTGTTGGTGGTGTTATGGTGGTGTGTTGGTGGTGTGTTGGTGGTGTGTGGGTGGTGTCTTGGTGGTGTGTTGGTGGTGTTATGGTGGTGTGTGGGTGGTGTCTTGGTGGTGTTATGTTGGTTTGGTGGTGCTGACCTGCGAGGCCACCAGGTTCTTGGTGTAGTAGTCCAGGGGCATGATGACCTCCACCACCGCCACCAGACACCAGAAAGCATCCTCCTCGTCCTGCAGCACCAGCAGGCTGACGGCTGCCAGCCTGAACCACACGGGGGACACGGGGGGACATGGGGGGTTAACAGACTGAACCACACGGGGGACACGGGGGGACATGGGGGGTTAACAGCCTGAACCACAAGGGGGACACGGGGGGACATGGGGGGTTAACAGCCTGAACCACACGGGAGACACGGGGGGACATGGGGGGTTAACAGCCTGAACCACACGGGGGACACGGGGGGACATGGGGGGTTAACAGCCTGAACCACATGGGGGACACGGGGGGACATGGGGGGTTAACAGCCTGAACCACACGGGAGACATGGGGGGGACATGGGGGGTTAACAGCCTGAACCACATGGGGGACACGGGGGGACATGGGGGGTTAACAGCCTGAACCACATGGGGGACACGGGGGGACATGGGGGGTTAACAGCCTGAACCACAAGGGGGACACGGGGGGACATGGGGTGTTAACAGACTGAAAAAATATTAAAATCTAAAATACAATCTTAGAACAGCAAAGATGACACATGACTTGATCAGAAGAAAAAATTAAAAAGTACTGCGTTGACGGATAATCAGCTTCACTAAGGATTCAATACTAAGATATACACAAAGGCATTTGGGAAATATAGTCGTGGCACTAGTGTTTTCTTAATAGAATATCGTTAGTGTCCTTAAGTTAAGTTAAAACCCACTGAACCACTTAACAGACTGAACCACACGGGGGACATGGGGGGGACATGGGGGGTTAACAGACTGAACCACAAGGGGGACACGGGGGGACATGGGGGGTTAACAGACTGAACCACACGGGGGACACGGGGGGACATGGGGGGTTAACAGACTGAACCACACGGGGGACATGGGGGGGACATGGGGGGTTAACAGACTGAACCACAAGGGGGACACGGGGGGACATGGGGGGTTAACAGACTGAACCACACGGGGGACATGGGGGGGACATGGGGGGTTAACAGACTGAACCACAAGGGGGACACGGGGGGACATGGGGGGTTAACAGACTGAACCACATGGGGGACACGGGGGGACATGGGGGGTTAACAGACTGAACCACATGGGGGACATGGGGGGTTAACAGACTGAACCACATGGGGGACATGGGGGGTTAACAGCCTGAACCACATGGGGGACACGGGGGGGACATGGGGGGTTAACAGACTGAACCACATGGGGGACATGGGGGGACATGGGGGGTTAACAGACTGAACCACACGGGGGACATGGGGGGGACATGGGGGGTTAACAGCCTGAACCACATGGGGGACATGGGGGGACATGGGGGGTTAACAGCCTGAACCACAAGGGGGACACGGGGGGACATGGGGGGTTAACAGACTGAACCACACGGGGGACACGGGGGGTTAACAGACTGAACCACATGGGGGACATGGGGGGTTAACAGACTGAACCACACGGGGGACACGGGGGGACATGGGGGGTTAACAGACTGAACCACATGGGGGACACGGGGGGACATGGGGGGTTAACAGCCTGAACCACATGGGGGACATGGGGGGTTAACAGACTGAACCACACGGGGGGCACGGGGGGACATGGGGGGTTAACAGACTGAACCACATGGGGGACATGGGGGGTTAATAATTGTTTTTCCAAGCAGAAAAAAACAAGAATCAAAAATAGTCTAGCTATAGACTGTAGAAGAAGACGACATCAACGACGCTCTGTGTCCGGTATAAGGCGGTATTCATGTTTATCTTTCCCCTCACCTGTTGAGTCCCTGGCAGTAGCCAATCGTAGGGTTCTGCCAAGAGAAGGCCAATAAGATGCGTTGGAGTTTCTGGAGGGCGGGGCTAGAGGGGGCGGAGAAGTGCTTATTGGTGGTGAGGGTCCGGTGGAGGTCCAGGAGGATCTGTCTGGACGCTGGGTGGGGCGACATCAGGCTCTTCTCACACAGCTAGAGCCGGGAGCAGAGGAGAGGGACTGGGTACTCTACACACTCAACTGGACCACGACGCCGTAGTTATCTGGGTTTAACTTCACTCTCAGGTTTAACAATAAAGTCTCGTGAATGCTGCATAGTTTAAGGAAATAGTGCCACATAAAGAAATCGACTGCTTTACATCAAATTAAATTCCATACTTTTACAATCAAATATATTATATGAAATGTTAATAATATAATATTATCTTCGATTATATAATATATTTATATTAAATCATGTTTGATTCTATATTATTCTCATCATTGTTAGCGACGTTACCTGTTGGTAGCGGTGTGGGTGTTGCTCGCGTAGGGTGAGAGTTCTGGCGCGTACGATCCAGCGCCAGACCCTCTGGCGGAACTCCCGGGGGACCCCCGCCCTCAGCAGGTTCTTGAGCTCCGGCGACTGGCCGAAGTCGCCGTCAGAGCGACTGGCGAGAAACTGGGACCAGCGACCAAGCAGTGGTCTGTCCCCAGCGTCCTGTAGTCGCACAAATACACCAGCAGGGGGCAGCGATTACCTTAACTACACATTAACTACACCTACTGGCTTGATGAGAATATCGACCCAATAATGTTGTAGTAAGCTACAATCGTTCCGTAACTTTGTTCTTGACTTTGTAATCGGAGCAGAAGGGTAAGGGCGGAGGGCTGACCTGATACAGCAGGTTGTGGGAGCGTATCTCCAGCGCTTGGATCTTAGCTAGCAGCTTTATGTCTTCCACCTCGTAGTCCGGAAGAATCTTAAAACCATAGTCGTCGTGGTCTAACGGAGGGCCACTGCAAATACCACATACGTATGGGCGCATGAACAAGATACGTGATACATAGTTGACAAGATTCACGCTAGCTATTTTTTTTTATGGGCTTGGTAAACACTGTTGATTGACAATCAATTTTAATTCTGTTTATGCTATAATATGCTACTTGTGTTGTGTGTACTATAGTACTCTTTTCTATCAATGGTATAACTTTATATCAAAAACATCACCATTCATTTTAAAGGCACCCAGTGCAACTTTATGTAAACATTCAATGAAAAATAAACATTCAATTTCTAGTCTTTTTTACACGTAGTAAGTTTCAATAACTCCATACCATTACATATCGACATTCAAGGAGCAAAGATGAGACGTCGTTGTGTGGTGAGAACTGATAGAAAATCGTAAACAACAACAATCGCCGGTGGGGAGAAGCCATTTTTCCATTGACTGGAAGCCTGCTTTATTTATTGCAGGTTACAAAAAATAAAGAAAATGGCGGCATTGTTGTTGTTATCGATTTTGTATCAGTTCTCACCACACAACGACGTCTCATCTTTGCTGCTTAAATGTCGGTATGTAATGGTATGGAGTTATTGAAACTTACTACGTGTAAAAAAGACTAGAAATTGAATGTTTATTTTTAAGCCTCGAAAGTTGCACTGGGTGCCTTTAATAAATTATACATGTAAGAAAAATGGAGCTGTAGTAATAAGCGCAGTTTCAGTTCACAGCGACCAATTGCGTTTTTCAGATTCTTATTACTTTATGGATTTGAAACCAGTGGGATTTCTGTTCTATTAATAAACGTGCATCAGTACAAAAACAATGTACGAAGCCAGTGCTTTGTTTCGACGGTTGCCACGTTACCCCAGCGCTGCCTTTTGGAGGCTGCCGGCGGGGTCTCCCTGCAGAGCGTCCTCCACCAGGCCGCGCACCACGCCCTTCTGGGCCGCGTCCAGGCCCTGGTTCTCCTGCAGGCGCTGCAGGACCCCCAGGTAGCGGCTCTCCTTCTGGCAGCCGCTGGCCTCCAGGTAGGCACACTGCGGCCGGGCAGGGAGGGGAGGGGAGGGAGCAGAGGCACCCGGGTGGGTTTCATCACGCTCTGAAGCAGTGTAATCCAGTGTTCCCCAGTCCTGCTCTGATCCCTTGATCCCCCTAAGGTCGGCATATTCTTGCGACCCCAGTTTGAATCTGTTTCCCGACACATTAGGTCAGATGGGACTCGGTTCTCTGGGCCTTTACGAGATCTTTCAACTTTAAGTGATCTATCTTTTTTTATCCTGAAATTCCCCATGATCAATGGGTTATCGTCGACATCCTCCTGTGACCCAAACTGCATTTCAGGTGACCCCAGGTGGGGGTCCAAAGCCACAGGGAAGGAACCACTGGACACGCCTGCACAGAGCTGAACAGAGTTTGGGGAGAGGAGGATTTGAACCTGGGCCCGCCTCACCTTGACCATCAGGCTCTTCTCCTGCTCCGAGCTCTTCCTCCACAGCTTGGTCAGCTGGTAGATCTCAGAGTTCAGGAACTTGTTCTGAGTCTTGTAGGCGGCGATGTCATCCTGGGTCACGCAGGGATAACACAGCAAAGAGGTCAAAAGATAGATAAAGGGCTCTTTAGATTGTAGGGGTGTTTAGAGAACTTGGATGGGGTTAACATTTAATCCAATTTGGGATGCAACAAACATCCCATTTAATGGTTAAAGACTCAGTGAACCCAAAACCCTTTTATCTCTTTCGAGTGTCATTTCCGAGGTACTTTGATGTCATGACGATGAGCAGCGGTTGACTGTGGCGTCCAAGAGGAAGATGAGCATTCTGGACGCTTATAATATAACTCCATGGTTTGGGTGGATGGTGAATCTCGATCTGAGCAGTGATGTATTTAAAGACTGCGTCCAAGCTCATTATAACGCCAATACACAATGACGGTACTAAAAAAGTATAATGAGGTTGGCGTGGTTTCCTAGCCATTGGGATGACACAACCCCCCTCCTTCCTAGAACGCTCAACCAAAAATGCATTTCTTTAAATCTCATTCAAATTCAAGCTGAATCACTGGGTTCCTCGCTCTTTAAATCATTCACACCCTCTCCAATCGCTGTCAAACTCCTGATATTTTTTGTTTACTTTTCTAGAACTGCTCATTTTTATAGCTACAGGATTAATCTAACTTAAAATAAACCTATAACTTTAAGTAAACCAAGATTCGAATGTGTCATGCACTTGTGAGTGTCCTGAAAAATGTTATGTTATTTCCATAAATTATTCTTAGCAATAAGAATATATTTAAGATCGGCTCTTTTTATGGATTTAGACGTCCGACCTAATACGGCAGGCTCACCTTCAGGTTCTCGTTTTCTTCCTGAAGCAGACCGCAGGTCTGCGCCTGTAGACCGATGGAGGTTGAGACCTTGCGTTGTGGGTTGGCCATACATGTGGACAACTGGTCAGAGATCTTCAGGATCACCTAGCATGAGAAAGAAAACAAAGCCGATTCCAACAGGCAGAAGAGTACATACTGGATGGATGAAGGGTCTCACAAGGCTACATCGTCATGTGTTTTCTGTGGTGTGAGTGGCCAGAAAGCACTTAAAGATGTATGCTCTGTGTGGAATGTTTGGATGCACTCTATTGAGATTTCCGGTCTCTCACACTAGCTGTTTTCAGACATGTCCTCAGCATTTATTCAGCACTTTTACATCAGGAGATTCGACATTATGGGTGATCTGTGTTGTTCAGACATCAGTAGGATCTCTGGGTGGGTCAGGGGGGTGGGCTTGCAAGGGGCGGGACATGACGTAGGGTCTAAGTTGGCAAGAGGCGGGATAAGTGCGGCCGCTGTCACTGTACTTTGTTTTGGTTTGACCGCAGACAGCACGGAGGCAGAACGGGCAGAACTCATCGCCATCATCTTAAATGTTGCTGCAACGATGCTTCATATATTCCGCTGTATCCACAACACCCTAAGCATCGATTAAAGACAAAAATAAGAATCGACAAAAAAGATTTTTTCGCTGTTTAGGGAAGGATCTGGAGAGACCAGGGGGCGAAATGTGCTTGACCAATGTTCTTGAGAATTTTTATAACAAACCCTGGGACAAATGTAGTTGATTTCTGTGTTAAACTGAGAAAACAGGAAGTGGAAGTGTTGAAATTTCACTTTATGGGGTTTTCTAACACTAATATGAGTTCCCCTAGTCTGCCTTTGGTGCCCCAGTTGGGTGTAAAACAAGCATTAGGTATCCTACTCTTACTACCTTGGAAAAAAAAAAGCAAAGACGCGTCGATTTGGAATTTTCCCCGTATGTTGTCATACAGGGACATGTTACCTCCCCTTTCTTTGTTTTGCCTGCCCAGAGAATTTGGCCCGTCAATTAGACAATGATCTACGAGTGCCACGTGCGTGTGTGTGTGTGAGTGTGTTAATACACACACTGTAACGCAAGTGTTGTACACGTCTGTTATTTGGATCTGCTGTTGGTGTTATGGCACATAACACGTCGGGTTCTCTGACGTCTCTGGTATTTCCACAACGAGGCTCGTAGTGGGGGTTATCTCAGGTTGAGAATGGTTGAGAAGGAATTGGGGGAAAAAAAGAACCACGGCTTTGGCTCCTGAAGTACATGAACTGCTACATGGAGGAGAAAGGGATTGTTGCCCGCGATCGTCTCCCGCCGGAGCCCCGCTGCCCGCTACCAAGGCATCATCGCCGCGACCCGCGAGGCACCAACGCCTGATGCCTCAGCGCTGCCCGCTGCCGAGGCGGTGGTGCCTCGGCAGCGGGGCTCCGGCGGGAGACAATCGCGGGCAACAATCCTTTTCTCCTCCATGACGCGGTTCAGTCTACTTCAGATGGATGTGGACGTGGAAGAACCAGAGACGTCGGAGAACCCGACGCGGTCGTTGGAGATTCATAATGTCGTCTGGAGGCGCACACAGCTTTTGGCCGTGATAATATATATTAAATGATGTAGATATCAATGTACAATATGATATAGTTTAGATATAGAGCTCCAGGACTCACGCCGGAGCACCCGGAGTGTTCTAGAATATTTATTATAAATATAATATTTTCATTATTTATTTTTTAAGTACTGTATTAGGGACCCACTATATAAAAGCATTCATAAAGTAGCATGCCATGGGATCTTTAATTGTTTTCCACCCCATTTGTAAGCCACGTTGCATGAAGGGGTCATCGGCTGAATAACTCAACGTGAGTGTAATGCTGCAGTGTGTGTGTGTGGGAAACGAGGAGACGGACGGCGGTTGTTTACCTCCTGCTTGGCTTGGTTCTTCTCCGTCAACAGGTCGACGTTCTCCTGGAGGTCGACCACCTGCGTGTGGACATCGTCCAAAAAAAGAGTTTGGTTCAAAACATGCAGCTGGTGGAATAGCATTGATTCTGTTATTGAGTCCGTTGGTGTTAATCAGGGCTGTCGAGAGAGTAAAGGGGCAAAGATGGGTGGTCCCAGCCCAGAGGGTTTTGGTTTGAGTCCCAATGACCACAGTCTACCTATTGGGGTCCCTTAGCAGAATGCCCACTAACGACGTGTCCAGAAAACACTGTTCAGTGTGGAGCCCTGAGACGAGGAAACGTTCTTCCGTTCGTTCCACTGCCCACCTGGTACACACACATGACAACCTGCCTGGCTCTCTTCTAGGTCCCAAACACACAAGCTGCATGCTATCAACAGGTCTCGCTTGCAGAAGAGGCGCTTAACTGTCAATTAATTAAAAAAAAAGAAAGTCAATTAATGACGGTGAAGCGCTTTGACAGCGTTATCCGTGCTTCAGGGCGGTGATCCCCAGATGAGAGCCCCTGACCTGGGACTCCTTCTCGGCCAGGCTGCGCCTCAGGCCCTCCGTCTGCGCCGTGAGGTCATCCAGGCGGCGCCGCAGGTCGGCGGCCTGCCGCTCGCGGTGCCGCAGCACCTCCAGACGCTGCTGCTCACCCTCGGCCGCCAGGAACTCTGTGCACGTCCGCTTCTCCAGCTGGGAGGCCTCCAGGGCCTTGTGGAGCAGCCACACCAGCTCCTGGGTGGAGGAGGTGGAGGTGTTAGTGGTGGAGCAGCCACACCAGCTCCTGGGTGGAGGAGGTGGAGGTGTTAGTGGTGGAGCAGCCACACCAGCTCCTGGGTGGAGGAGGTGGAGGTGTTAGTGGTGGAGCAGCCACACCAGCTCCTGGGTGGAGGAGGTGGAGGTGTTAGTGGTGGAGCAGCCACACCAGCTCCTGGGTGGAGGAGGTGGAGGTGTTAGTGGTGGAGCAGCCACACCAGCTCCTGGGTGGAGGAGGTGGAGGTGTTAGTGGTGGAGCAGCCACACCAGCTCCTGGGTGGAGGAGGTGGAGGTGTTAGTGGTGGAGCAGCCACACCAGCTCCTGGGTGGAGGAGGTGGAGGTGTTAGTGGTGGAGCAGCCACACCAGCTCCTGGGTGGAGGAGGTGGAGGTGTTAGTGGTGGAGCAGCCACACCAGCTCCTGGGTGGAGGAGGTGGAGGTGTTAGTGGTGGAGCAGCCACACCAGCTCCTGGGTGGAGGAGGTGGAGGTGTTAGTGGTGGAGCAGCCACACCAGCTCCTGGGTGGAGGAGGTGGAGGTGCTAGTGGTTAGCGTCTGAGGTGTTGGGCCCCGTCCACACGGAGCTGATTTCTCGGTGAAACCGCTCCAGTCTTGTCCGTTCAATTTAAAAGGTTGAATCTCCGCGTGACTGAATGTTTGTATACAGGCTTGATGCGCCTTTAATATTTACCACAGCGTTTCTACAGCTCGATGCCGTTTCGCAGTGACTCCGTCTTTACGGAGATATTCCTGAACCGCATAAAACGAAACCGGATCGTTTTCGCCCGCTTTGGCTCCGTGTGGACGGGGCCTCAGTTGTCAGAGGAGAAGGTGTCGGCGGTGAGGAGACGAGGAGAAGAGGAGGTGCGGGTGTTGAGGGAAGTGGTCGTGCGAGTGGTCAGGGGAGAGGAGATTTTAGCGGTGGGTTGAGGAGGTGTTCATGGCTAGAAGACAGGTGGAGGTCTAGAAGAGAAGTCTTTGCTGTCTCTTCCACAGGTTTTACTAAATCATTAGAGATCTGTTTCCAACCCATTCCTAGCAGACTCAGATCCACCACATTTTCCATTCTACCCAGTTTGTGCAAATGTTCTGCAAGAAAGCCAGTCAGTGTACTTCCCCATGACGTCACCGTCCTCACCTTCTGAGACTTCACCTCCTCCCCCAGCATGTCTTTGTCCTGCTGGAGGCGGGACATCCTGTCTGCAGAGGAAGTCTCCCTGCGGATGTTGGACACGGTGCCGCGACTCTTGCTCCTCCGAGAATTCTGGGTATTCGACCCGGCCGGGGGCTTCCTGCCGCCCTCTGGGGGGCGCTGCCCTGACGGCCCCGTCGATGGGAGCAATGGGGGGCTGGGAGTGCTGGGAGTGCTGGGAGTAGTGGGAGTAGTGGGAGTGCCCAGGGTTGGGAAAATGGGCGGAGTCTGCAGAGCTGTTGGAAACCGAAACAAAGCTCCGGTTGTGTGTGTCTGCATATCGGTTAACTCAAATATGCAATAAACGTAAACTGCATCAATATTTATATTGATGACAGATATAATCTAATTATATTATGTTTGATTGAATCAGAATGTTACTTTGTTTGTCATTGAGTCGTAACTGCAGCACATACACAAACCCAAAAACGCTGGATTATTTTCTACTATAATAGAATCTACACATCGTTGTTACCCATGAAAACAGACATCTCTAATAGACCTACTAGTGGGGGACGTGCCGGCTGCCTGGCTGGGCGGTGTCCATGGTGGAGCCGATTCAACATGGAAAACACTCTGGCTGTACTCCTGAGATGAGCGTTTAGCTAGCAGGTTGTGGACTGAGTTCCTGTGTGTGGAGAGAGAAAGAGAAAGAGAAAGAAAGAGAAAAAGAGAGAGAAAGAGGAAGAGAGAGAGATTAATTTCTGTGTTGGCATGACCCAAAGAGAAAGTGTATTGATGAACAAATTGAGGAGGATTGGTGTGTGAATTGGCAAAATCCAAACCAAGATACAAAGGCTGATACCAAACCATTGGCAAACAATTATAGGGAATGGACTTGAGCTTGCTGAGAGGAAAACTTAAAGTACGCTGGATAGTGATGTTATACTGTTAAGCCCCGAAGAAGTTGCATGGTTCTTTGAAAGGCTTGTAACAGCAGATACCGTGACTATGTTGGTTGTTAACTCGTATTCGGAAGCTCATTCTGTACATTTTTCCCAAAAAATATCTCACCAGAAGTAACCATTGAAAGGGGTTCAAATTTTTCTTCCGGGGGGGGCATGCCTCCGGACCCCCCAAGGGTTTTCTAGGTTACCGACTCACAGCACAACCGATTACAAAGAATCTAAGGGGAAACACTGACCAGGGTTGCTTCACTTCCCTTCAAGGTAAAAACATACCAGTCCATTCTGTACCAACTCTCCTTCCAAAAGTCCCTTTTGATGTTGAGGCTTTCTAAACTAAATAGAGTCAGTTATATTTGAAAACTTTATAAAGAATACATGTCTCATACGTTCAAACAATTCAAACAATACAACTTTTGTTGACTTTAAGGACTGCCTCAAGTTTTTGAACTATTCCATGTTTTCCTGAAGCTAAAGCAAACAGCTTCAGGTTGAACCAATGTGGTCCAATACGAGGAAAAACATATATGCTGTCAACTAGGGCTGAACCTATGTTCAACTCATTAATTGCTTGTTAGTCCAGCAGTCACATTAGTTGTGATGAGCGCATGCTTTCAATGTATTTATAGTCTCCCCAGGTGTCATTGTTGTTGAATGTAAAATAGGTTTGACAAGGGTAGGTGGACTTTTCTCTCGCTTGACATATATAGATTCTCTAGTGACTTGATGTATATAGATTTCAGTCCCAAGACCATTGCTTTTTTTAACACTTGAAGCCAAATGTTATCAATCCGAATCAGCCAAGTATTTGCGGTCTTGAACACACCACATCCTTCATTCAAATGAATGACTTGAGTCAGTGTAATCGTGTTTGCTCGCAACTGAATGAGATCTCAATTGAACCGATTGAGAAAGGGACGGATATTTTGGGCATTTCATCCAACCCTAAAACGAAAATAATATGTGAAGTCTGGGGTGTAAGCAAGCCATCCTGCATCAAAAATACACATTTTTGATCAAACTCTATCGTCATCCACTGACCACGGTTTTGTTATGCAGCAGTTTCCATGGCAATGAATGACATTCAACCCTACAACCCTGTGATTTGCATTGGGGCAACATTTGAGAGGGCAGGCACCACAGAGGAAGTAGAGCTTGAGTGGATTGGACTAAATATTTGGGCGTACGCATCCGAGGTGGAAGAACAGGTTGTGAACTGGCTGCACAGTTTGTTTGCTCAATCCCAGGCTCCGACTGCATCCCCTGCTGCAGGCTTTGTTACGTTGTTTGCACATTGCATTAGGTTTTGTGAGTTGTAGATTGTACCATCGGTAAATGTTTATTTGCACGCCCCTGGATAACGTCTGATTCCGGTAGTTCCGAGTTTGTTTTAGATGTTGTGATGAGCTTCAGCCCTAAGACTCACACACACCCACACACACACCCCTGTGACATCAGTTTGGAAATAATACCATTACCGTCGTGTCTGACCTCATGCAGAGTGTGAGCCAACGGCGCACCTGGTGCGCGCTCAGTCTCGAGGTGCAGTGACGGCGTACTCACTGGAACTCGATGAGCGGGTGTTTGAGGGACATGTTGGCCAGACCCCCGGTGCGGGGTCGGGGGGTCCTGTTGGCGGCCTCCTCTCCCACCAGGCCCTGCGGGCTCTTCACCACGGGCAGGAAGTCCTCTGTCACACAGGAAACAGGAACTTTATATTACTATTGAGCCATCACGGTTTTATTCAGAGGTCGCTTTTATCCAAAGCAACTCACAGTACGCTTTAGATACGTATAATTATTACAGGTCTGAGACCGGTTAGTCATTACAAGCCATTGACAAATATATCCATTTGTCATATCACAAGTGGGAGAATCCAACCAGGTCTGATTGACTGATCTATCATCCATCTGGTTGAACACTCCCAATTTGGAACATTCCTAAAATGACTAAGAGTCCTCAAACATGTTAGTATGAGGCTTTAAGGATACATTTAAGGAGAAATGAGGGGTTAGGCATCTTGCGCAATGATGCCTACGGGTAGACTACGGATATTGAGAGTTTGAACTGTTAACCTTTCATACTATCCAAACCTGTCTACACCTAAAGAGCATTTAGATCTTTATATTCTAGAAACATCTTGACATCCTGGACCTAGACCAACTCTTTTCGTGTTTTAAAGAATCCCAGAGCTCAGACATGAGCTGACATTATGTCCAACCAGCCCCTGTACCACAACAGGTTTCCAATGTCTGTGTCCTGAAAATAAAACAAGCCTCAACGTGACGAAAATACTTCTCAGCCAAAGTAACTGCGCTGTCATTAATACTGTAGATGTAAGAGAACACCACTCCCTGTTTTCTCTGCTCAGAGGTGTAATCAATGCAGAGCAACCTGCTAGTAAAAATCCATAACAGATCAACTGCAACAAGACACGGATAACCATTTCTTTTACCCACGATTATAATTTAAGAAATTCAGCAGTCCTAGGGTAAAATTGCTTGTTCCCTTTTGATCCCTACAACCTGGACTTCCCACAGAGAACTCTGTTTCAGACCCTCACTCTTGATCGGCAGTCCGGCATCAGATAAGTCATCTAGTCTAGTTGCTCGCAGGAACAGCGGCCGTGTGCATCACAGCTCGCGCTCTGTTTGTTGAGCCACCTGCCGCTTGGCTCCGTCTAATATTACACCAGTGCACACTTCCTGCGTCCTCCTTGTACAACTTCCTGCAAGAACCACTAAAGCCTAAACATCCGTCAGTTGAAGAAAGGAGGGGATAGCTTGGGGGGGGGGGGGGGGGGGGTGGTGGTTGGTCCTCCACCCTAACTCCTTTAAGGGAAACAACAGCAGCTGTGCCGCTCCAAACTGCTTTCCGTCCTTTGCTCCTCTTGCTACCGGCTGGTTTGAGTGTCTGTGCTCGGATCAAATGCCTTCTCTCGGACCAGCAATCACACAGCCTGCTGATCTGTTTAAGATCCGCTGCCCAGAACTAACTGTTTAAGATCAACTGCCCAGAACATGCAGTGTCGAGGTCGAGTACCACGCACCTTTATCTGGCTCAGGGTGAGCTAGGTTAACTAGACACCAGCCACAGTAACTTAGTCCTCTCATCTGATCGTTGGTTGGTTTATAGAAATAAAACTGGACGTTTAAACTCACCACAAGGAACAGCAAGACAGGATTCACAAATCAGTATTATCAGTTAATTAGTTATTAGGTGGTATGCACAATGACACAGTAGCCTGTGACACAATCAATAAAACGTCTTTCAAGCAGCTGAGGTCAAACAAAGTAGAGTTTCTGTTTGCTACACCTGCCTCATGGTACCATAGTTGGCACTTATTTTCTGATGATTACACAAACAAACATTGTCCCACACTAGATGAGTGCTGTGGCACCCGCAATAGAGACCACCAATGGTGTTATTGCTAAATTCAAGAGCAGGACATCATCTTTGGTCATTGCCAGCGTTTCCATGGAAGAGGCCTGCTAAGCAGAAGTTAATCCGCTTAGCTTCCTGCCCCTCCTGTTCCTGGCCCACTCCCATACTTACATCTAATGACGGGAAAGTACATCATTGCGCCCTCATCACCCACTGGGGTAAGATAAGAAAACCCTGGTTTTCTATCTTGCCATGGAAAAAGCATGCTTCAATATCAAAGCCAAACAAGCCTTGATTTGAGGAACTGACGGTCAGTATTCAGATTCATTCTTATCAGTCTTTTTGCTGACCCTCGTGTCGTTAAAGAGCAGCGGGGGAGTCGAATCTTGCGCAAAGATGCCTGCAGGTCGATTACAGACATTGGGGTACAAACTTCCAGGAGTGGAACGAACCTCCAGACCATGCTCTTCATCCCAGAGATTCGCATAGTATACGAGGTGAATCTGGATACAAATATGGTATAAAGTATAATTCAGATTCCCATCCATCCCCCTAGGGTTTCTTATGAACTAATTTGGGGTATGAGGTTTCATCTGTATCATAATAACCTGTAGCACACCAAAGTACAACTTTCACAAAACAACGGGGGAGGGTTTGAATTAGGCTAGTTGCTCCCTTAAAAAAGTCCAGGAAATATTTGGTGGCAATATTAAATAGATTACTAGAGCAGTGAAATAAATCTGTTACATTCGGGATGAACTACCTATTGTATACCTCTTGCTTCACAGTTCCCCTGTTTACAATTGTAAATGTTTTACTCAAGTAGTTAATTTTTGGTTAACCTTTTGATCCTGATAACCTATATTATGACTGTGAAGTTCAGTAAAGTCAATATTTTGTGAGCCATTAATTAGTAGGTAGGGCTAAGAGCACCTTGCTAAGGGATGCCTACAGGTAGACATTCAGGTTATAGATATTGGGGTTTCGAACCTTGGACCCGGGACCTGAAATACCCTAACCACTACGTAGTGTCCAATTCAACAACTGTTATCAACGGTCCGACTGACAAGTCTTCTCTTGTTTATCCTTGTGTATTACAGACACAAGCCTCACACACTTATGTTACCAGGAACCCTAAAATGGATCAAGGAAAATCTTTCAAGAGAGAGACAGAATGGTTAAGGCTTTCTAGGGGGCAATGAGTTGTAATCAGAAATTGTAATCAGTTGTAATTAAAACCTAACCAGCCGGTTAAGATAAAATATTTTCCAGAGAAATGTAGGGAAAACAAATATGAAATGTCTTTCACTCTAAAAGCTTGGTGGGTGCTGTTTGACAGCAACACTGCGTGATGAATTTCCCAATTATACTTCTGGCCCGACCGCGATCAGGGAGTGACTCAGAGACTGAGCAATCACCATCGAAGCTCTGTGCTGCTAACCATTTCCTACTGGGATTTCCCCACTCTCTAAGGTAGAGCTTCCGCTGGCTACACCACAAGACACTCCCCCTCTGCCTCCCTTACCGACTTCCTGAAATCCACGCTTGGTCACGCAGCATACAGGAAGTGATTATGCTCACGTTCAAACAAACTGTGATTGCGGCACTACATCTCTCTGATCTTTCGGTTATCATAGATGCAGCACTTACACCTCAATGGGGAATAAACCAACTGATTAAATCCTTGAAACGCACGCAGTTTGTGGATTCTATCTTGTAGTTCAAGATAGATTCAGACATCTAACAATTCAATTAAATTTCAAATTAACGTTCAACACACATCACATGGACCCTCCTTGAGGAAGAGGATGATTGCTCTGTAGTGTATTCACTTGAGCCACCCAGCTAGGTACCGATTGTTACACAGATTGGAACATGTTGCTAGGAATTTGCGTGGTCGTTGCTTGTCTTGCATGGCGGTAGCTAGGGGTTGTTTGTTGGTAGCTAGGGGTTGTTTGTTGGTTGCTAGGGGTTGTTTGTTGGTTGCTTGCTATAGATGTAGGGATTTTGGGATTTCTTTACCACTTTTCCAGTGGTGGCTTTGTGGTTGGTAGATGTTGTGCGTGTTTGGATTAATGTCGCTAGGCTTAGCTTGGTGGTGGCAAGGTATGGTATCTTTGTCGCTGGGGGCATCTTGGTGGTGTACGGCGAGGCCTTGCTTGGTGGTTGCTACGTCTAATTTGGGGATAAGACTATGTCTTGTTCTATTGGGTCGAGTGGGACTCTTTCAGTTAAACCCTAAAACTCCCTGTGCTGCTCTTACCCGGACTGCCGGCGCTGACGTTGTTGTTGTTGTTGGTGGCGTCTGAAGCGGCTGGTTGGGACAGCGCCACCCCAGACAGAAGTTCCCTGTACTGCCACCGCCTCATCTGTAGCTGCTGAAGCCAGTACATCATGGCCGCCTGGTTCACTGCCTGGAGAGAGGAAGAGGGTGGATGAGAGGGAGGGGGTGAAAGAGGAGAGAGGGAGGGGAGAAAGGAGAGAGGAGGGACGGGAGGAGACGAGACGAGAGAAGGAGCACAGTGGAGACGAAAGAATAGATAAAAAAATAAAAAAAGGGAACAGATGAAAGGTCGAGAGCTTTAGTACAATACAGAAAAATACAGTAATAATATCACTTTGAGAGTATGGGAATTCCATCTTCATTCTGTATACAGCTCGTGTCAGTTGAATATCAACAAGCTATGGTAACAGCTTGACGTTTGAATGTGCTGGTCAAAGATAAAGGGCAGCTTACTATAATGACTTTGATTCATCTATCAATGATATACACCATAAAATGTCCAAAGGTGACAAGAAGGCAAAGAATGAATTTGATTGATGGGCTCATCGTAATTAACTGTACAATCATTTGAGACAGCTAAAAAACAAAACAAAATTACAACTGATCAACATGTGCCGGCATCAAAATGTCTCACTCATCAAATGCAATTGTGTGGCTTGGTTCTTCTTATTAAAATAATCCAATACATTGAGGCTATTTGCGATCACTACAACAGGATGTTCTGTAGGTCGGGACCAAGCACAATGAGGTTGGGATAGGTGCGGGTTTGTTTGTCTCTCAGATTACAGCGCAATCTTTCCTCATCTCTGGCAGCCCTTATTATCAAGTACTATATTTACCTGAGCTGGATATATGGGAAAGAATGGGATATGGGAACAACCATGTAGACCAACAATGGGTTATGTATAGCCCAATTCTAACCCTATTTTGCCACAGATGACTGGCGGTTTCTCAGAGTCTGCAAACGTTATCTAATACGTTGGGATGTTTAACAGTGTGACAGTCCTAACAAGCGTTAGTCTGTCGTTAAACGCGTGACAGCTTGGCTTTACACAGTCGAATGGGGTTGTAAAAGTATTCTAGTGTGTTTCCAGCTTCAGGATTCACATTGGGCTGCAATATGATAGTAAACCATGTAAGATATATGCTTGTACAACTACAGTTACTATAAGCCGAGGCAATATCTTTGAATAAGTACAGTAGTTCAAAGGAGTGGTGGCTCATAATTATCACCCTCTATAAAAGGTATGATAATACAATGAGCCACAGAATAATGCACTGTAGGAAATAATAGTGTATACATGGTATTTTTTAAGGTTTTATTTAGCTTTCACATCTAAAATTCATGCTTTGATATAGCTCCTTAGACACACACACACCCACCTCACAGAAACACACCCACGCACACACACACACCTCACACAAACACACACACACACACACACACACACACACACACCTCACAGAAACACACCCACGCACACACACACACCTCACAGAAACACACACACACACCTCACACAAACACACACACACACACACCCACCTCACAGAAACACACCCACGCACACACACACACCTCACAGAAACACACACACACACACACACACACACACGCACACGCACCTCACAGAAACACACCCACGCACACACACACACACCTCACAGAAACACACACACGCACACACACACACACACACACCTCACAGAAACACACCCACGCACACACCTCACAGAAACACACCCACGCACACACACACCCTCCTCCCACACACACACACACCCACGCACACCCACCCTCCTCCCACACCCGCGCCCTACCTTGAGTATGTAGGTGCGCTCGGGGGTCTGGATGTGGAAGCAGCCCTCCTCTCCCTTCAGGGGGAGGGTGAAGGTGGCGCTGCCCAGCCCCGCCCTCCCCAGGGGGGTCAGGTCCTGGGCCGTGCGGTAGTAGAACAGCTGGCTCTTCTTCTCCTCGTACATGAACCACCGCCGCTTCCAGCCCTCAGGGGCCCGCCCCGCTTGTCCAGGTAGCCGCAGAGCTTGGTCCCCGGGGCCGGCCGGGAGGGGGCGCACGGCTCGCCGCCCTCCCGGCCCCCGCAGAGCGCCTCCCCCGCCACGGGGGGAGCCAGGGTCGGGGGGGCGGGGGACGGGTGGTGCCGGCGGGGCTCCTGGTTCTCCAGGGAGGGGGGGCCCCGGGGCCTGGCCCCCGGTGTCCGAGGGAAGGGGAGGCGGCGGCCCGACGGGGTCCCCCTCCTCCGGGCGGCGCTCGGCAGCGGAGGAGCCGGCGGGGGCCTCCTGCGGTCGGGGGGGGGTCTCGGGGCCCGGCGGGGGCCTCCTGCGGTCGGGGGGGGTCTCGGGGCCGGCGGGGGCCTCCTGCGGTCGGGGGGGGTCTCGGGGGGGGTCTCGGGGCCCGGCGGGGGCCTCCTGCGGTCGGGGGGGGGTCTCGGGGCCCGGCGGGGGCCTCCTGCGGTCGGGGGGGGTCTCGGGGCCCGGCGGGGGCCTCCTGCGGTCGGGGGGGGTCTCGGGGCCCGGCGGGGGCCTCCTGCGGTCGGGGGGGGTCTTGGGGCCCGGCGGGG
>NC_082391.1:923602-954989 GCF_031168955.1 Gadus macrocephalus | reverse complement strand
AGAGTGGATTGCCTCATCGGCTGTGTCCAAACAAATGATCATTTATTAATTCTATATAATTATCATCGTTAATTAAAAAATATTCTGAAGATAAGACATCCTGTCATAAGATCATCTTGAAAACGTATCTCACAGTATATTTGTTTTTGTGACTGACTTATCTATTTTCATACCCAACCTAACATAGATGAAGGCCTTCTGTTTTATAGTCTATAGCCTACTTTGACTTGAAGGAGTGTCATGACACCATCTGTGAAATTAACACTCCTCTTATCTCTGAATCATTCTTTCAATAGCCTAAACAAAACGACTCAAACTATTTCAAGTCCATAACTGAAGTTTAATTTTGAAGCTTGACGTAACAAGACAGTCAGCCAATATCCATTCACCCGACCGACTACACCCTAGTCTGACAGCTGTCGCTAGGTGAGCTAGATGCAGCATGCATCTTGTTGTTCTCGAAATACTTGCCTGCAAATTTTTACTCAGTACTTTGTGTTGTTCAATATATCACTAAGTACAATAATTCAACCAAAACTTTCTTTAGTAAAAGTACCGTTTTACTATAACTATTGAAAAAAATACAAAATACCAAAAAAAAATCGACTCAATACATTTACTTGATTTACTTACATTTACCTCTGCATTTGAAAATCGTACTTCCTAAATTCCATTCACTGACAGAAGTAATAATCCACTTGATGTTTAATGTAATTCTTCAAAATTTAAAGTGAACACGGTTACTAAGGTTATATTACGCCAATAACCTATTTGCAAGGGGCGCGACCATAACCTACCTGGAGAAAATGTAAGCGCAGGTCAGTTTACGGACCAGCCACTGCCAGCTGTATCTCACTCCACCGCCTTACATGTGTGTGTCCCACAAAGGAAAAATCAACAAGCTGAACCAAAAAACAATCAAACTGAACAAAAAAAAAAGATTCTAGCCTAATTAAATAAACCCAATGTTATCCAGTGAAAACGTCCACGTCCCAGACACGCTCGACTGTTTCCTTCCTGCGTTGGGAGGGTTGTAGTATTGTATTGAACTGCAAACACCACTGCTCCAAGCCAGGAGGGGGCGTCTTCACCATGGGCTGCATCTCAATACTACAGTTGAAAGGTCGTGGCTTGACAGGGATGGATGCCACATGTGTGTGTTGATGTCGGTGTGTTGTTATGCTGTAATGTGGACACACTGTGTGGGCTCTTAGGCAGGTTGTTATTGGTTTTGAGCGGCAATACGGGTAAGTTTAGTGACTTGGTTAGTGGTTGTTGTGTGATTTCGTTATCATGGTCTTGTATAACAGATACGGACATAATCAGTAAGCAGCCTAAGTTACTCTTATATTGTGTCCCTTACAGCATTGGAAGACGTGCCATCGACGTGTCTTGCCCTGAATACAAAATGCGGAATCTCAAGTTATTAAAGAGCCTATGCAATGCCGAGTTGTCCCACAGCGCCGGTAGCCCTCTGTGTGTTGCTGTGCGCTCTGACACCGACTCATTACTTCTGGCTTCCGAGTTCTCCATCATTGAATTCGACCCAAGAACTGGTCAGGTAGGGCCTGACTGCTGGGCAGACACACCAGGGATTTTAATACTTTAACTTTTGTGTGCAAGATGAACAGAGTAGTATTGTTTGAGATTTAAGCCATAACTAATCTTCTATTTTCTAACAACTTGATGATAAAAAGTTTCCTTGTTCTATGCTTCCATAATTAAATGTCTGCCCATTTAACTGTCGCTGGAACCTGGTATCCCACTTCTATGTTCCTTCTACATTTTTATTCCACTTTGAATTGGGATGTGAATTGAATTGGGATTTTTTACCCTCCTTGTCCTTTATAGGGGTTAGGATAAGGGTGTTTTATAATGAGGGCTTTACAAACTAAACAGATTAAAGAAGAAGTTGAACTGCTCTTCAGATGTATATTATGTTAATGACCTCCTCGTCCCGGTCAGGTGGTGAACGATGTCTCGCTGACAGAGAAGGGTTACATGCCCGACGATGGCAGTGGGAAGCTGGTTGGGATACAGGAGCTGGCCGAACTGGAGTCTGTGTGTGTTGCCACGGCCACCGGTGATGTCATCCTCTACAACCTGACTACCAATGAGGTTAGCAGGAAATTAATGCAAACAAGTTATTTTCTTCAAAGTTAATATAAGATGGAACTTTCGAGGAACTTGTGAGAATTATCTCCTCTGTTTATAGCAGCAAAGCAGTGTAGTTGATTTGATTCAGCAAAGCCATCAGTGGCCGTCCTTGACACTCTCTTATAGCACTTTTATATCACACAAATATTTTCATGTGCCTTCAACCTGTGATCATTGACAGTAGTTAGCATGTTTCTATGAGTACGTCTTTACATCTTACAAGGTCAAAGTCTAAATTTTTTGCCTCTAGTTTTATTAATCCCAGAAACGTGTTGTAGTATAAATAATAGAATAGAGTAAATATAATCAAAAAAAAGTTCAGGGGGAGAGAAACAGTCATTTAGATGTAAAAATGGCATATTGTAAATATACATATTGTAAACATTGTAGATTGTTTAGGGCTTGTTTATTTCCTGTAGTGCTGAATGGATATCTGGATTACCTGTCCTATAGGGAGGTCCCGATACCATTTTACACTTCCGAAGTTCCGATACCAATATCTATCCGATACTTTGTTTTACTCTCGAACAAATAATAATAATAATACAAATATATATGGAACCACTTTGCTCATGATTGCCAATAAGCCACCTTAAAACATCTCACTTAAGAAAAGTTGAATGACTTAAATCAAGTGAAGAGTAAACAATGTAAACATGTACACATTTTTAAAAATATAAATGAAGTAAAGAGTTAAACAAATAGCTAAATGGTTTAAGTTTGAATACGTATGAAGTAATATATAGAATATAGTAAGTGTGTGCGCTTGTGCGTATGCAATGCATCCGTGTGTGTCATCACTTGTAGTAACCAGGGAATGTTATTGACGTTATTCTTTCACATCTAGTTAATCGAGATAAGCTCACAAAACGATAAGGCTTGTACGGTTGGACTCCTTGTAGTCTCTTTCAAATGGCATATCGTTTGTGTAGATATCGTGGCGTGAAAAATATAGTTTACGTTATCATTTAGCTTCTACAGGGAGTACATCTGATATGTAAGAAGCAGCTAGCCCCTAGCCATATAAATGGGGGTCCCCACACACAAACGCCCAACTTGTCATAATCATATTTCCAATTGATTAATAATTTTAATCTATTGGATGTCTGCAACGTCCGAAATGGTTAGCTTTTATGATCGCCAAGCTCGTGGCTTTCACCACAGCTGTGATCCGCTCTAGCCGAGGTTGGCGTGTGACGTGACGGCGCGTGACGGCATCTCTCCCCAGCTACAGCCGCGGAGAGCCGTGCAACAGCCAGGCCCAGGCGGTTGCACTGTTTTCTTCTTTAAGGTTGAAATACAGCCACACTGCTGGCATGGTTTACCAACAGGTAGCTCTCATGCGCCTAATTGAGGGCTAACTGTTGTTATCCCGTGACGCGCTGCGTGGATCAGATCATATTTCTGACTCCACTCTGATATCCGATCCAGTGCAATGGGCCAATATCGGACCGACGACGTGGGTCGGATCGGGACATCCCTAATTACCTATTATATTGATCTTTAACTGAGACTGTAATGCGTGTGTTTCCCCAGGTAGAATGTGTTGGCAGTGTGGAGAGCGGGCTTACCTCCATGAGCTGGAGTCCGGATGAGGAACTGGTAGCACTCACCACTGGTTGGTCAAAACTCTCCTCTGTTTTAACACCAACATCTGGACACCCCACCTGTTAAACTTTATGGATCCCACAGGAGACATGTCTGGTGTCTCAGCAATCTATGAATTGACTACAGCATTATTTATTTTACCGATTTGTATTTGTCATAACCAAGCATACCAAGAAGTCGGTGGCATTGGTACTCCAACTTGCATTTAGGTTCTTACGCTCTCTGTCTCTGTTGCAAGTTAGGAGTCTATAATGTTTTCTCTGTGAATCATTGCGTTTTGCAGGCCAGCAGACCGTTATCATGATGACCAAGGAGTTTGAGCCAATCACAGAGGTGGGCATCCACCAGGATGACTTTGGTGAAGGTAGGTTGGAGATGGAGCAAGGATGATCTCTCCCCTCCTAGTAAAATACACAGATGCAGTCACTGGTTTAATACACGTTCTAGACCAAACATACTTTCTTGAGAAGTCTATTACCATTGTTATTAACGTAAAATAAAGTGACCAAAGAACTCAACCCTTATTGATTATATTCAGCATGTACGTACTAGGGCTTTGACTTTGCCCAAAAGTCATATTTGAAGTTCGTTTGTTTATTAATATTAATATTTGAATATATTCGAATATTTATTCATAATATTTTGACCATTAAATGCCTTCAGTAAGACCTGGATTGGGCTGCACAAGGTTTGTTTACCGGCGTTGCTATGGGTACCGGTCTTGCGTGTTCCAACGGTTTATTAGGTTTCTAATAAATCGCTGTCTAATCAATACTTCAGTCACTGCCTCTTCCGTGGTCAATACAATATCATGAATAGACTGCGTCGGGTTCTCCAACGTCCCTCCCTCCTGGCCTGCCCATAACAGGTTTGAATATTAAGGGCTGCCTAATATTCGTTCGAATTTTGATTTATTTTTTTGATATTCGAATTATATTTGAATAACGAAGTTCGGAGTCAAAGCCCTAGTACGTACAGGTTGTATGCATTACATAGAGACATTGAGTGTGTGTGTGTGAGCTATAATGTGCGTTTCCACCCGGGTCGTAGGAAAGTTCATCACTGTTGGATGGGGGAAGAAGGAGACCCAGTTCCACGGCTCTGAAGGGAAGCAGGCAGCCCAGAAGAAAATGCTGGTGTGTACACAATGCTCTACCTCTCTTGATTATGAAGTGTGTGTGTGTGTGTGTGTGTGTGTGTGTGTGTGTGTGTGTGTGTGTGTGTGTGTGTGTGTGATCTTTTAGTGGACTTATGGACAGGACAGGGATGAGACACAGGAGCGGTGTTGAAGGAGAGAGAGGGAAAGGCGTGTATCATAGGACCTCCTATCAGAATCAAACCCACGTCACCACAAGTCATATTACCTCCAAGGTTAACGCTCTAGCTTGTCCAGCCTCCCTGAATATATATTATTTAACCGAGAAGGCACGTCGAATTACAATATCTATTTTCAAGAACCTCTCCACATGGCAGTCATCACATAAAGTCCCATCACATTCCCAACAAAAATAGACCATCACGACCAGTGACTATCCAGAGGCTGTCCCGTTGCTTCTCCCAGGAGGTGCAGCCGGCCGTGGCCTGGGATGACCGCCGGCCCCGGGTGTCGTGGCGGGGGGACGGCCAGCTGTTTGCCGTCAGCGCTGTGTGTCCCCAGACGGGGGCCCGGAGGGTCCGGGTGTGGAGCAGAGAGGGGGTTCTGCAGGCCACCAGCGAGAGCCTCAACGGGCTGGAGCAGGCCCTCTGCTGGAGGTAGGCCCACCTCCCTCACCGTAGCTCCACGGGCTGGAGCAGGCCCTCTGCTGGAGGTAGGCCCACCTCCCTCACCGTAGCTCCACGGGCTGGAGCAGGCCCTCTGCTGGAGGCAGGCCCACCTCCCTCACCGTAGCTCAACGGGCTGGAGCAGGCCCTCTGCTGGAGGCAGGCCCACCTCCCTCACCGTAGCTCCACGGGCTGGAGCAGGCCCTCTGCTGGAGGCAGGCCCACCTTCCTCACCGTAGCTCCATAGGATAACGATTGCTCCTGACTTGAATGATCTTTAATTGATGAACGTCAATGTAGTAGCTAACTAGCAATTAGAGTGAGAGATTGTTTGACTTCCGGCCATATTCGATTTTGATCCCAAATGTACGCAGTTGACCTGTAGGGAGCCTTGGGCAGGACGTTTAACCCTACCTGTGCCTCGATTACGTGGATCACAAAAAATGTATCCACTAAGTCCCTTTACCTGCTTAATGTCACTCTCACAATAGGGATTGGATGCGGAAGTGTTATACTCGTTGATGACAATGACACACTCAGACTTTTACCAAACCGATCTTTCGTTAACTGTTAGTTTTAAAGTTAAATAAAGTTTATTAGTTTGCCCATTGTTTAAGTTGACCTACTTCCTTTCAATGTAAATATGACTCAACATTAGCAAGAGGCCGGTTGGGTACTGTCGTGGTACTGTTGGTGTGGGCCATGCTGACGGCCGGGCGGTCCGTATCTTTCAGACCCTCGGGGAGCCTGATCGCGTGCACCCAGCGCCACCCCAACAAGCACAGCGTGGTCTTCATGGAGAAGAACGGCCTGCTGCACGGAGACTTCACCCTACCCTGCAGCAGAGACCAGGCCAAGGTCAGCTCCAGGGTTTAGTGGATACAACTGTTCTTCTAGTGTTCCCTCCGTAGAATTCACTGGCTGTGGAGGTTCTCCATCTGATGCGTGTGTGTGTGTGTGTGTGCGTGTGCGTGTGTTGCAGGTGAAGGAGCTGCAGTGGAACAGCGACTCCACGGTCCTTCTGGTGTGGTTGGAGGACGTGCACTCTGGGACAGACGGACACATCAGTACCGAGCGTAAGGCCCGCCCCCCCCTGAACCCCTCACCGCGGGGGCCAAGCCGGTGCAGGGGTTGGCGTGAGTGACTCCCAGCAGGGGCGCGTCCTGAGTGAGGAGTCAATGCAGATCCAGATATAGATCCAGACGACCCTGATCATTTTTGGTTACAGTTGCTTAGCTCTAGCCAAGAACATCAACTAAATATAATGTAATCAATAATAATAATAATGGATTGAATTTATATAGTACTTTTCTAGACTCTCAAAGACGCTTTACAGTGAAGGGGGAACCTCGCTAACCACCACCATTAAAACTAGCAATATAATCACAATACACAGCATAAATAGAAATATTCTTATCGATAAATATGCACCTAACCAACAGCAGGACGACATCCAGATATACAAGTAACTAAAGCAAAGTAATGTTGCGCAGGTCATCTGGATATGATCAATTGAAACAATTGAATAAATAAATAAATAGACATTGCAGAGTTCCGAGTGACTCCCTCGGAGGAGTTAAAGGGTTTCCTCTGGTTCTCCGTGGGATTCCTCGTTCGGCCCGAGCTCTGTGGAGCGGTCGGGAGGTGCTCGTGGAGTGGGGGGGTGGACCAGGGTGGGTCAGTGATCCCGTCCTCCTCCCTCCGCAGTGCAGCTGTGGGCGGTGGGGAACTACCACTGGTACCTGAAGCAGAGCCTGGCCTTCGGCCGGGACCCCCAGCGGGCGCCGGCCTGCGTGCACTGGGACCCCCAGCGGCCCCTGAGGCTCCACGTGGTGACGCGCGGCTGGGCCAGCCTGACGTACGACTGGGGCTGGGCCACGGACCGCAGCGCCGGGCTGGACGCCAGCGACAACGCCAACGTGGCCGTGATCGACGGAGGTGAGGGACAATCGGGGGCAGGCGGGGACGTGGGGGCCTCTTGTGCTGGAATGAATCAGATGAAATGAACGTATGAATGTATGTAACCCTCCTGAACCAGACTGCCCTCGGTGAGCCAGGGAGCATGGCGGGGAAGCCGAAGCAGGTCGCCCTTTGGGCTACGCCGGTTACGTAAAGAAGTTTAATTTGAAGCTTGATTTGGCCTTCAGGGATGGATCGTACTCGACATAAGGGCTCTTGAGGGAATAACAATAAACATAAACCTGATGGAATGGCCACATAGCCAGTATATGGGAATGGCTGATTCTGATTGGTTCAAAGGAGTGCCCTCGTTTGATGTCAGCAGAATAATTGACATCGACTGGCACCGTGTTCTACCAATCAGCAGTCACGATGACGGCATGTGCTAAGAGGAAGGGCGCGGTCCCTGTGGTTGGTGTAGTGTCGCCCGGGGCCTCCTGATTGGCTGACGCCCTTGTCCTTCTCAGACAAGATCCTGGTGACCACCTTCCGCCAGGGGGTGGTGCCTCCGCCCATGTGCTCCTACGAGCTCCAGCTGACCTCTCCGGTCAACCTGGTCACCTTTCTGTGCCAGACCCAGAAGAGCAATCACCTGGCAGCCATGACGGCAGACGGACAGATATCAGTCTTCGGCCCTGGTAGGTCCCCCTCTTCTCCACACGCGTCGTCATCACCATGCTTGCCTAATACGATCATTCCTTCAGTCACTTTCATTCAAGTTGTGGTTTGAACGAGTGGTGTGAGCTGATTGGCTGATGCTCAGGGTGCTTATATAACCTCCCGGTTCTGTCTCTCCTCCTCAGACTCTGGGAAACCGTCTACAGAGCGACCGGGAGGGTTCAGAGTGGTCTCCCTTCCCCTGGTTCTACGCAACACCTACAGGTTAGAGAACGCACGGTCTTCTCTCCAGTCATTGGGTCGTTCAGCAGGTAGGGAGCAGGTAGGGGTTAGATAGGGGCCCACAGGATGGACAGCCCATGACGGAGATCGATTTCATTAGGACGTTTCAAACACTTAATTAGGAAGTGCCTCTTTATTTATTGGTTCATCCTCTGCTCATATTAATGTGTCCTCTTTTTTAAGTGTGCTATACAAATACCAAATGTAAAACAAAAAGACGTCACTTTAGTTAAAACTGTATACTGAATAGTAGTTTTAAAATGTTAAAGTGATGGAAAACAGAATTCCGGTATTTACTTCTAATATCTTTATGAAGGGTTAGAAAAGTTTACGTAAATTATCTTCCTTGAAATCCATTTCCATTTCGCCTACGTTGGGTTGATCAATTTCCTTCTATTCCTTCAAGCCCTCCTAATGGGCAGAGGCCTTTCCCCTCCTCTGCTATGAAGCCAATCACCATATAATTACTGCGACCTTGCAGCTGAGAGATTGAGTTCGACAGGGATTCATTAGTTCAGACTGAGTTCATCAGCTGACTTTGAGATGTGTATTCATTTACTCCGACATTCTCCCAAGGTATTTGGCGTGCCCTTTTAATATAACAGCGGTGGTATTGGGGTTCAGTTTCTGTCTACTCCAGGCTTGCTTCCAGTCGATAGGGGCTTAGTTAGCGTCTGTTTGTGTCGGCCCCCAGTGTGCCGGGGCTCCCAGTGGCCCCTCTAGCCATCAGACAGCTCCTCTGGCTGAAGGAGGACCTGCTCCTGGGCCTGGGCGCTGGGACGCTGCCTTCGTCCTCCACCCTCCTCTTCCTCAGCCCTGCCCCTCATCCGGAGGCCCCAAACGCCCTCAGCAACAGGTCAGTCCCCCCGTCAGCCCGTCCCGTGTCAGCCGGTGTGCGTCCCGGGTCACCAGCTGTACCCAGCGCCCCCTGTGTGTGTGTGTGTGTGTCCAGGCTGGAGGTGGCGGTGGACGGGGTTGTGACCGGCATGGCGTACAGCTTCCAGAGCAGGACGGTGGCCCTGCAGCTCGAGGACGGCCAGACACGGAGGCTGATCTGGGGTGAGTTCATAGTTCACACACACACACCACGACCAACACCACCCGCCATATCCAGGAGGGTATCAATGAGTTCATTTAATACCCAGTGGATTGGAAGGGGAAAGTCAGACTTTATGTACTTATCTGGAGTGGGTTCAGACCCCCGGTACAACTGAAATGATCCAGTAATGTATTCCATAAGTTCATTAAAGGTTTGAGGGAGAAGGTACCACTTGCAGGGGAACCGTCACGCTCTTTTGAACGATCCCGAAAGAGAGTTGGACGTTTCAGAAAACGGCATCATTGCGGCAACAAGGTCGATGTTGTAGCGGAATGTGATCCTAAGTGGGATAACCGGCCGTTTCTTCTGGCGATTCTGCTTCAGATTCAGAATGTCCGTCGGTGGCGGACTGGACGGACTTCAGCGGCTGTCCGATGAACTTCCCGGTCTCGTGTGTGCAGATGGCTCTCTGCACCGTCAGTGAGGAGGTAGGGGGGACCGCCGTTTAAAAACATCCCCGGTGGATGTGGAAACGACAGCTAGAAGTGCTCAGAAGCCACAACCGTCCCTTCTCCATGGATTCTGGTGGAACCTCATCGTATTATCCTCCTTTTACCAAATCAAACTTTACTTTACTCACACAGTGCTCCACATGAGAAAATGCAATTCAAAGTGCTTCTAGTCGTCAAGCTGGCCTAGTTTCTTATACGGCTTGTACATCAGAACAAACCATTGTTGGCGATTCTCTTTTTTGAGAGCACCAAAGAGAATTAGATTTGCCCCGTGTGTCTCTTACGAGAAACCATTTCTTCCCATTATAACAATTAAGTTCTAGTTACATTTCTAAACAATGACCAAAAAAACGTTATTCCCAAATAGCTCACGTTCAAATGCTCCTATGCTTCAAAAATGGTGGAACGCGGTTGAGGGTCTGCGTTTTAACGATGATCCATCTCCTCAGGAGATCCTGCTGGGCCTGACGGACCGAAGCCACCTCTACGCTGGAGATACCCAGGTGCCAAAGCTCAACACCGCCGCACTGTGCTGTCATGTTTAGAGGTTTAAGTATTCACGGCACTGCGTTTCAGATGGTCGTTCTTGATGCTGGATGTTAATCGAGTGCTTGGATTGGTCCGTGTTTGACAGCTGGCCTCCAATGTCTCCTCCTTTGTGGTCTACGAAGACTTCCTCCTTGTGACCACGCACGCGCACACCTGCCGCTGCCTCCACCTGGGCACGCTGACCGTCAAAGGTAGTCATCCATACTCGTTTATGACACCTCCCGTTACCATCACGCACAAACCGATATGGAAACACACGCGCACGTCATCTAACCTGCCATCATGGAATGGTCGTTTTGGAATGTGGGTGGTTTCCTTCTTTAATGACTCGATGGTTTCTCTTTTGATGCTGTTGTCGAACACTTAGCCCCTAAACCCACCGAACACATCCATATTTGACCTACGCCTGCCACTCACCATCTGCGCTTCTGACCCCGAGCTTGACCTTTTGACCCTTGACCTCTGGCAGGGCTGCAAGAGGCTCTTGGGTCAGACGGAGGTCAGAACGATGAGACTCTGCGGCGGGTGGAGAGGGGGTCCAAGATCGTGACGGTGGTGACCCAAGACTCCAGGCTGATCCTGCAGGTCGCTCGCTCACTCACTCACTCACTCACTCACTCACTCACTCACTCACTCACTCACTCACTCACTAGTCACTCACTCACTCACTCACTAGTCACTCACTCACTCACTCACTCACTCACTCACTCACTCACTCACTCACTCACTCACTCACTCACTCACTCACTCACTCACTGCTGAAGGTGTGCCTTTGTCACCGTATGTTTGTTTGTTAGTAATAAACGTGTGTGTGTGTCTAGATGCCTCGTGGGAACCTGGAGACGGTCCACCACCGAGCGCTGGTGTTGGCCCAGCTCAGGAAGCAGCTCGACTGGTAGGTTTCATCATCGTCATCAACCCGCAGTATTAACTATTAGTTGAATTAACTCTGCCAACGTTGCTTTAGTACAAAATGGAAAACCAAAAATGACATAATGTGATTTGGGAAATTGCAATTTTGCAGTTGCGCTGATCTGATGGGCTCAATTCAAACATGCGAGGCAACTTTGCATGGAAGGACCTGTAATCGCTGTCCCTTGCCTCAGAGAAAGGCGTCTTACATTGTGGTTAAGTGAACCCCCTTCAGACCATCATTTTGGATTTAGCATTAAAGTTACAAAAATACTTGCTGTGATGTGATTGGTGATTAGCGCTGTAGTGAAGGTACTATGTGATTGGTGATTAGCGCTGTAGTGAAGGTACTATGTGATTGGTGATTAGCGCTGTAGTGAAGGTACTATGTGATTGGTGATTAGCGCTGTAGTGAAGGTACTATGTGTTTAGTGCTGTAGTGAAGGTACTATGTGATCGGTGATTAGCGCTGTAGTGAAGGTACTATGTGATTGGTGATTAGCGCTGTAGTGAAGGTACTATGTGTTTAGTGCTGTAGTGAAGGTACTATGTGATTGGTGATTAGCGCTGTAGTGAAGGTACTATGTGATTGGTGATTAGCGCTGTAGTGAAGGTACTATGTGATTGGTGATTAGCGCTGTAGTGAAGGTACTATGTGTTTAGTGCTGTAGTGAAGGTACTATGTGATCGGTGATTAGCGCTGTAGTGAAGGTACTATGTGATTGGTGATTAGCTGTAGTGAAGGTACTATGTGATTGGTGATTAGCGCTGTAGTGAAGGTACTATGTGATCGGTGATTAGCGCTGTAGTGAAGGTACTATGTGATTGGTGATTCGCGTTGTAGTGAAGGTACTATGTGATTGGTGATTAGCTGTAGTGAAGGTACTATGTGATTGGTGATTAGCGCTGTAGTGAAGGTACTATGTGATTGGTGATTAGCGCTGTAGTGAAGGTACTATGTGATTGGTGATTAGCTGTAGTGAAGGTACTATGTGATTGGTGATTAGCGCTGTAGTGAAGGTACTATGTGATTGGTGATTAGCGCTGTAGTGAAGGTACTATGTGTTTAGTGCTGTAGTGAAGGTACTATGTGATCGGTGATTAGCGCTGTAGTGAAGGTACTATGTGATTGGTGATTAGCGCTGTAGTGAAGGTACTATGTGTTTAGCGCTGTAGTGAAGGTACTATGTGATCGGTGATTAGCGCTGTAGTGAAGGTACTATGTGATTGGTGATTAGCGCTGTAGTGAAGGTACTATGTGTTTAGTGCTGTAGTGAAGGTACTATGTGATTGGTGATTAGCGCTGTAGTGAAGGTACTATGTGATCGGTGATTAGCGCTGTAGTGAAGGTACTATGTGATCGGTGATTAGCGCTGTAGTGAAGGTACTATGTGATTGGTGATTAGCTGTAGTGAAGGTACTATGTGATTGGTGATTAGCGCTGTAGTGAAGGTACTATGTGATCGGTGATTAGCGCTGTAGTGAAGGTACTATGTGATTGGTGATTCGCGTTGTAGTGAAGGTACTATGTGATTGGTGATTAGCTGTAGTGAAGGTACTATGTGATTGGTGATTAGCGCTGTAGTGAAGGTACTATGTGATTGGTGATTAGCGCTGTAGTGAAGGTACTATGTGATTGGTGATTAGCTGTAGTGAAGGTACTATGTGATTGGTGATTAGCGCTGTAGTGAAGGTACTATGTGATTGGTGATTAGCGCTGTAGTGAAGGTACTATGTGTTTAGTGCTGTAGTGAAGGTACTATGTGATCGGTGATTAGCGCTGTAGTGAAGGTACTATGTGATTGGTGATTAGCGCTGTAGTGAAGGTACTATGTGTTTAGTGCTGTAGTGAAGGTACTATGTGATTGGTGATTAGCGCTGTAGTGAAGGTACTATGTGTTTAGTGCTGTAGTGAAGGTACTATGTGATCGGTGATTAGCGCTGTAGTGAAGGTACTATGTGATTGGTGATTAGCGCTGTAGTGAAGGTACTATGTGATTGGTGATTAGCGCTGTAGTGAAGGTACTATGTGATTGGTGATTAGCGCTGTAGTGAAGGTACTATGTGTTTAGTGCTGTAGTGAAGGTACTATGTGATTGGTGATTAGCGCTGTAGTGAAGGTACTATGTGATCGGTGATTAGCGCTGTAGTGAAGGTACTATGTGATCGGTGATTAGCGCTGTAGTGAAGGTACTATGTGATTGGTGATTAGCGCTGTAGTGAAGGTACTATGTGTTTAGTGCTGTAGTGAAGGTACTATGTGATCGGTGATTAGCGCTGTAGTGAAGGTACTATGTGATTGGTGATTAGCGCTGTAGTGAAGGTACTATGTGATTGGTGATTAGCGCTGTAGTGAAGGTACTATGTGATCGGTGATTAGCGCTGTAGTGAAGGTACTATGTGATTGGTGATTAGCTGTAGTGAAGGTACTATGTGATTGGTGATTAGCTGTAGTGAAGGTACTATGTGATTGGTGATTAGCGCTGTAGTGAAGGTACTATGTGATTGGTGATTAGCGCTGTAGTGAAGGTACTATGTGTTTAGTGCTGTAGTGAAGGTACTATGTGATCGGTGATTAGCGCTGTAGTGAAGGTACTATGTGATTGGTGATTAGCGCTGTAGTGAAGGTACTATGTGTTTAGTGCTGTAGTGAAGGTACTATGTGATTGGTGATTAGCGCTGTAGTGAAGGTACTATGTGTTTAGTGCTGTAGTGAAGGTACTATGTGATCGGTGATTAGCGCTGTAGTGAAGGTACTATGTGATTGGTGATTAGCGCTGTAGTGAAGGTACTATGTGATTGGTGATTAGCGCTGTAGTGAAGGTACTATGTGATTGGTGATTAGCGCTGTAGTGAAGGTACTATGTGTTTAGTGCTGTAGTGAAGGTACTATGTGATTGGTGATTAGCGCTGTAGTGAAGGTACTATGTGATCGGTGATTAGCGCTGTAGTGAAGGTACTATGTGATCGGTGATTAGCGCTGTAGTGAAGGTACTATGTGATTGGTGATTAGCGCTGTAGTGAAGGTACTATGTGTTTAGTGCTGTAGTGAAGGTACTATGTGATCGGTGATTAGCGCTGTAGTGAAGGTACTATGTGATTGGTGATTAGCGCTGTAGTGAAGGTACTATGTGATTGGTGATTAGCGCTGTAGTGAAGGTACTATGTGATCGGTGATTAGCGCTGTAGTGAAGGTACTATGTGATTGGTGATTCGCGTTGTAGTGAAGGTACTATGTGATTGGTGATTAGCTGTAGTGAAGGTACTATGTGATTGGTGATTAGCGCTGTAGTGAAGGTACTATGTGATCGGTGAATAGCGCTGTAGTGAAGGTACTATGTGATTGGTGATTAGCTGTAGTGAAGGTACTATGTGATTGGTGATTAGCGCTGTAGTGAAGGTACTATGTGATTAGCGCTGTAGTGAAGGTACTATGTGATCGGTGAATAGCATTGTAGTGAAGGTACTTTGTGTTTCCCCTCTCAGCCTCAAGTTCCGTGATGCGTTCGAGTGCATGAGGAAGCTGAGGATCAACCTCAACTTCATGTACGACCACAACCCCAAGGTGCGTCTGCCCGCTGTACAAACCAGCTGTACAGTGGAGCTAAACCCTGCCACGCCGGCAGTACATCGAGGATATGACACACTTTTTTTTTAAACGCAGTTAACGCAGCTTTGTTTACTTCCTGTGGCAGTGGAGCTATTTGAAGACTTGGTGCTAAACTGTTGTTCGACGGATCTGTGGAGAAAACAAAAGTAATCTGCCAAGTTTGCAAATCCAAATTGAATAACCACAGACCTCATTTGTCCCCTCAAAGCGGAACACCCTACCGAAACTACAGGGCTTCACCATCTTAATGACAGGAGTGTGGGCAGAGGACTCGTTCATATTGCATCAGAGACACCTCTTATAGTCACCTCTCGAGGGGTACACAGACATGGAGGAGGAGAGCTTTGGGAAAGACGTCAATTTATCATACAGTTTTAGTACCGTCGTTGTGTAACCGTTATGAGCGTTATAATAAGCAATGTTGTTTATGGAATCTGTCACGAACAGTAGTGATATAATGTAGGACCTAGGTGACCGGGAAACCTAAGCCTTTCTCGGATGTGGGAAAATAAATAATCAAATCGCTGCTCAGACGTAGCGGCCCGTCCACACACACCTTGGGGTATACTACAAGGGTCCGAAAAGCCCAACTTTCTCTCGGACGCCGCAGTCATCCACTGCCAAGAAAGAGAGAATGAAAAAGAACAACATAGGATTTGACCCCTTTTTCCTCTAGGTGGGGTCTTTTCTCAGCTACAGTGCTAAAATGTCAAAGATCGATATGTTGACGATCATCTAAGATAAATGATCAATTTTAAAACAAACAAAAAGTGATTTCAGTTCAGTAGTTCTTTTAAGAGAAAAAGATGAGATTCATGAACGTGAATACTGATGGCAAATAGTGTGATTATTTAATTGATTTTTTTAATTGATTGACAGCAACTAATATAATATATCTATAATATATATATATATATATTATAATATACTAATATGTATGGTTAAATGGTAACTCTGAGGCCAGGCTATTTTCTTATGTAAGAATACTTCTTTGTACGTGTGTTGTGGAAAATCAGTCTCCAACTTCAGCTCTCAAATATGAAGCAGGTCTCTCATCAGAAAAACAGCCGAGCTTGGCTAAATATATCGGAGTACCGCATGCACAGCGACTGAGAAGGTGTGCTGCATCTTCCACCACACAATGTAAACAGACCTGTGGAGGTGAAACCAATCAATGGCGTCTGACGTCTGTACTCTGGCGGAATCGACATGCATGCTGCTTCTCTACATCTCCAATTCTTGAGTAAAGAAGCCAAGTTGAGTGAAGAAGTTAACGTGTTTGTTTGTGCGTGTGTGTGTCTGTCTCTGCAGGTGTTCCTGGAGAACGTGGAAACCTTCATCACTCAGTTGAACTCCATCAACCACATCAACCTCTTCCTCACAGAGCTCCGGTCAGTTAGGCCCTGCCTCAGTTCTTCAGTGGTGCTCAGTAGAACATGTACACCGAAGGGTTAACTGGGTTGAGAACACATCTATCAGCATTGTTACGCATAGTATTGATTATACTATTACATCATATACATGTTTCACCTGTTGCACAACGGTTTTTTTCACACATGTACATATTTGCCTTGTAAATACTTTTTATTTAATTTTGCATTGATGAGGAAGTCTGAAAATTGAATTCTAAACTTTGAAATACGAATTCTGGTTTGAGTAAATTGAAAAATCTTTCTTTGGGTGAATGCGATCTGACCCGGTTCGTTAATATTGGTGACGTTCCCTCAACAGAGAGGAAGACACGACTGGAACCATGTACCCAAGACCTCTGAACGTCCCAGGGCCGTCTCCCATGACCAGAGCCAAGAAGTTGGATGTCGTGTGTGATGCGTTTCGCCACACGATGGAATCAATGGATCCGGACAAGTACTTTAATCCATCTAATTGTGTTTGACTTTATATCACTGGGGGCTTCTCCTGTGAGGAGAGGGAGGAAGATCAACCTTAACATTGTTGAGAATAAAAATATATAAATGTAGTAACGTAATTATAAATAGGTATTAGTAATATAAATAAAAATGTAGATTGCCCAGACTACTGTAATGAATCAATGCCACTAAATAGGACTACTTTAATAGGTAACATGTCACGTGACTATTCATGTGACATGTGCCAAGAGTTCTTGGTTCAATGAGTGACGAGTGTTTTGGTGTGTGTGTTCAGATACTGCCTTTCCATCCTGACCAGCCATGTGAAGAAGACAGTGCCTGAGTTGGAGATCGCTCTGCAGAAGGTTCACGACCTGAGAGGTAAAACCGGCCCACGGGTTTATAGCATGCTTACCCAGGGATCAGTGGGAGAGTTTAAACCCAGCATGTTTTTGACCAACAATCAGTTTCTTGGTTAGTGAGAGAGGGGGGGGGGGGGGAGGGGTGTTCACCTTCTCACTGTGTGTGTGTGTGTGTGTGTGTGTGTGTGTGTGTGTGTGTGTGCAGCAAAGCCCCCTGGAGCTGCAGGTGTGGTAGGGGCTGAAGAGGCCCTGAAGTACCTACTCTTCCTGGTCAACGTCAACGACCTGTACGACCACTCGCTGGGCACCTACGACTTCGACCTGGTCCTCATGGTGGCCGAAAAGTCCCAGAAGGTGACCGGGCGGGGGGGGGGGAAGACGTCACGCCATCCATCCACCCCCCTGTATTCTTCTTCAGCTTGTTGTTTACATGCATTTAAAAAATGACATCTTGAGCAGAAGCGACGTGCTTTAGAAGAGCTAAACCAAAAGGTACGATGTGGCATTTACAAGATGTGTTTGATGTTCTCTTCTCTTTTCTTTATGCCCGAAGGACCCCAAAGAGTACCTTCCCTTCCTGAACAAGCTGAAGACCCTGGAGCCAAACTACCAGCGCTACTCCATTGACAAGCACCTGAAGAGATACAGCAAGGCCCTGCTTCACCTCAGCAAGTGTGGTGAGTGGCTCGCCCTCCCAGCCTCCCTGGAAGAGGAGCACCGCCTGTGGAGGGTACAGTCCAGGGACATCACAATAATGTGTTATTAGGGGGCCAAGCACAAAGTGCGAGGCAACCCATTGTATTTGTTTGGGTCTTTATTATTATTATTATTTAGCCGCCAAGTTTGACTTACACAGCCTAAACCTAAAGAAATATTACACTGATTGGCCCAAAGGTGGCGCTGTAGCAATAGTTCGTACTCTGTACAATAAAAAGTAAAGTCCCAAGGAGCCTTTGACTTCTGTAAAGGGTGTGTATTAAAACTTGTAAAGACTTAAATGCTTATATCAACATTAAGATGGATTCTGAACAAGATGTAGGACTTTTTTTATTTGGGCGTGGCATCGAAAATTACGTGACCTTTGACTGAAATCATCACAGTTCCTGGACGGAATGTTTGATTTGAGCGGGACCAACTGAGTGACTGTTGGGGACCAAAGCTCTTAACTGTTAAAGTAAGAAAAAGACAATTGACCAAACAACATTGGCGCCAGAGGCTCAAAATCGTCCGAATTGAACGCCAAAAGGCAGGGTTGGTGAGGACAAAGGCACATGGGTCAAGAAGAACCTCTCCAATTTTGTATCCAGATCAGACAATAGGGGGCGCTCTAACAATTAAATGAAAATGCAGAATTTGGACGGCCATATTTCCTGACCTCTTCACCTACTGTCATGAAATCCTGTAGACGTTTTCCTCTCCTCATGTTGAGCAAGTTGTCCTAAGAAGCCCAGAACCTGTAGCAAAATGGACACCGGACAGCCAAATGAGCCCATTCAATGTTTGAGCCAATCATCACCAAACTTGGTGTACTTAAAGTAGCATAGGTCAAAGTTAAGCAGGCTAAAGTTCATCAAAATAGGTCTATAGGGGACGCTAAAGCGATCAATTGAAAACGTAAAGACTCCGAACTCCTCAGCCTCAGTGTATTTCGGGGGGTTGTGGCGGGAAGTACAGGACAATCTTAGGAATAAAGAGATAGAAAACGATGTACTGATTTATATGAAAAAATATGAATTTAAAATGATGTGAGAAACGGACCCTCACCGCCTGTTGGTTCTGCAGGAGAGGAGCATTTCCCTGAAGCTCTGGGTCTGGTGAGGGAGCAGAAGCTCTTCAGTGAAGCCCTGGAGCTGTACCCGGCACACAGCCCTCACTACAAGGTACAGCGCCCCCTGCTTTCCCCCCACGTTACTGCGCTCTAACGGTTTGTGTTTCAACGTCATAGACCAGAAGAGAATCTTAGGCGGAAAAAAATGATACTCAAAAAGTATGACAAAACACAAAAATATAATATTTTCTATTATTATGATATTTGAATATCTTTACATTCATATATTTAAGAGGACCCCAATATTCTGCAGTTCCTCGTTCATCAGTGTTGTTGATGAGGTGTGCTATAGAACCTATAAATGGCCGCCGCCCATGTCTGACCCCTGGTTCCTGACCCCCAGGCGCTGAGCTGTGCCTACGCCGAGCACCTCGTCGCCCAACAGCTGCCGGAGCAGGCGGGCCTGTTGCTATGGCGCTGTGGCGAGCCGGGCCGCGCGCTGCAGGCCTTCGTCAGCGCGAGCAGCTGGAGACACGCGCTGTGTGTGGCGCAGCAGGTGCCCCTCCCCCCCGATCAGCTGTCTCTGCTGGCTAGAGACATGGCAGGTAGCGTCCACACACCAGCCACGGGGTCCTTCGTTCAGTCAGGTGGCCCGCAGATCACCTGTTAGCCACTTAGCTTCAGTTAGATGGCCACAGATCACCTGTTAGCCACCTAGCTACCTCTCATTCAGTTAGATGGCCACAGATCACCTGTTAGCCACCTAGCTACCTCTCATTCAGTTAGATGGCCAGCATATCACCTGTTAGCCACTTAGCTTCAGTTAGATGGCCAACAGATCACCTGTTAGCCACCTAGCTCCTTCTCATTCAGTTAGATGGCCAGCAGATCACCTGTTAGCCACCTAGCTACCTCTCATTCAGTTAGATGGCCAACATATCACCTGTTAGCCACCTAGCTACCTCTCATTCAGTTAGATGGCCAACAGATCACCTGTTAGCCACCTAGCTCCTTCTCATTCAGTTAGATGGCCAGCAGATCACCTGTTAGCCACCTAGCTACCTCTCATTCTGTTAGATGGCCAACAGATCACCTGTTAGCCACCTAGTTCCCTTTCATTCAGTTAGATGGCTAACAGATCACCTGTTAGCCACTGAGCTCCCTCTCATTCAGTTAGATGGCCACAGATCACCTGTTAGCCACTTAGCTTCAGTTAGATGGCTAACAGATCACCTGTTAGCCACTTAGCTACCTCTCATTCAGTTAGTGCTAACAGATCACCTGTTAGCCACCTAGCTCCCTCTCATTCAGTTAGATGGCCAGCATATCACCTGTTAGCCTCTGAACTGCCTCTCATTCAGTTAGATGGCTAACAGATCACCTGTCGGCCACTGAGGCGATGTGACCCGAGAAAACTGAATCACAGCCTTCGCACACAGAAAATATGAAGCCATGCAAGCAGAGTTGGTGGTCAGCCTGTGCACCTCATAAACAGCACATCACAGAGATGATACATTTAGTGGATAACCTGTTAGCTCGTCTGGAATTGAATCACTAAAGTAGTCCATCATTTGAGAGCTCATACATTTGTCAGTGAGTTCATGGGGTTCCAATGCACCTAGTGATCTGGATTAATGCATGTTTCCATGGTGATCTTGCCTGCTCTGGCTTCCTGGCGTTCCATCAGCTGACGTTGTGCTCCTCCCCTCGCTCCAGAGCGGCTGATCGACCAGCGGAGGTACGGCGAGGCCGCCCTGCTCCTCGACCAGTACGCTAAGGTACCACGCAGCCCGGCCCAGCTCCTTCCCCCACCTCCGTAACGCCATGACAGATGTTGAACACAGCTGTGTGTGTGTGTGTGTGTCTCTGGTTCAAAGGACTGCGAGGAGGCCATCTCAGCCCTGATCAAAGGAGCCGTCTGGGAAGAGGCCCTCCGATTGGTCAGTTGGTCGAACACAACGTGTTTATTGACACTTCATCCAATCAGGAGGTTTCTTACTCAAGCTGCTCTGCCATTTTTTTTTTTTAATTCAATCTTGTAAAGTTCTTTTTTGTAGGGTTAGTGTTTTTCATACTTTATATAATTATGTTATGCTTCCCTTTTATTTATTTGGTATTACTATTTGGTATGACTAGCCTAGGTTTAAGTGCAGTCCGTTGAACATTGTGCTGTTATATGGATAACCTTCTATTGCTCTCACCGACGCCGTCACTGATGATCTTCTATTTCTCTAGGCTTACAGGCACAACCGACAAGACATCATCGAGACCGACCTCAAACCTGCGCTTCTAGAAGGTACGACCAGCCAGGGAGTGATGAGCGTGAAGCTTCAATTATTATCCTGCGTCAAATAGCTCCTCTGAGTCCGACACGGATCTCTACGTCCCTGCTCTAGCCCACAGAGGCTGCTGCCGTCGGTTATGCTAACACCAATGCAAGCGTCGGTCCAGGGAACCCGATTGTACCTTCGCCTTGACGTTTAGACCTAAACATGATCGACCCAAAGATGGTACTTCAACAACCAACCACCAGAGGGAGCTCCAATGTCACATTTGTATTTTGTTTCCCCAGCCTTCGCTTCCCATACGTCCTTCCTGGAGAACAACACAGCCCTGTTTGGTCGCCATAGGAACCGCCTGTCCGTGGTCCTGGAGCTGAAGGAGAAGGCCAGGCTGGACATGCTCGGTAGCAAAGACCGCTTTTTAGCTTAAAGGCCGTATCGATTGTGTGTTGCAAAATAAATGCCGCGCTTCAATTGAATTTGAACAAATATGTTTCTCCGTTCATATCTAGTCCTATGAATTATGTCCCAAGTGCAAGGCATTGGCCCAATATCACAAACTCGGGCAAATACACTCAGATGCATCACTGAATAGCAGCTTGTTTAGAGTAGCATCTAGCTGTAGAACACGGGGCAATGTAGTCTTTATGCCGGTATGTAGTATCTTTAATGTGTGTGTGTGTGTGTGTTCAGACGAGGACGGACCAGACTGTCCCGATGCTGAACTCTACTCGGAGGCCAGCAGTGTGATGAGCAACTCCAAACACTCCAGCAGTATCTCCAGGATCTCCTCGTAAGACCTCCCTCTCTCCCCTGTCTTTGTCTGTCTCGAGCTCTGTCTATCTGTCTGTCTGTATTGAGTTCTGTCTGTCAGCCAGGCTCCCTGTCTCTCTGACTGTGTGAATTTATCCGCCTCGGTTCGTGTCTGTGTCCGTCTCTCTGTCTGTGTGTCTCATTCACACTTCTTGCACACCCTATCGTACAATCACCCACATGCAAACATTGGGACATTCAGTACCTTTAAGTCATTAAGCTGACACTTTTGTCCAAAAGCAACCTAAAGTGTATTCAGATACAGCCCTGCGGTTAGACATCCTGTTAAGGTTGGCTACATATAGTCTGTGGACATGAACTTTGATACTCTACTCGCATGACTTTCAATCCTATAGCCTATATCTCCAATAGCAACACCTAGAGGCTACCTACATTTACCCCATTTCTTCCTCCACGTCTGATTCCAAGGAATATATATCTTCTCTCTTTGCTTTCAATTTAGTTATTTGTGCCTCGACACTAGCCTGGGAACAAGATGGATCTGTGAGCTCCTTTGCTCTGGGTCATACTTCTGGACCAGCGTCTCTGCTAGTCATTGCTTTGGCCAGGGAACTTGGCCGATAAGGTTGTGATAATCCAGGCATTTAAAAAAAGAAAGTGTGATCCAACTGCACACCGGCATGTTATTAAACACAACCTATATTCAAATATATTCAGCTCAGGTCAAGTTAACATTTGTCCGAGATGAGGGATAACAGCAATAGATATAACAGCTGGTAATTAATTATATGGATGTAGTTCACCACTATGGATACTAGAGTACTGTGTGTTGACAGACACACAGTACTGTTGCCTCTGTTACCTCCCAATGACCTTCAACAAGTGCGCTGATCACGTTGACTATTGGTCGTTACAAATATACCGGATTGGGATTGTTTCAACTAAATTTTTTACAGACTAGACTCTTCAAAAATCAACCATGAAAAAAGAAAAAAAATCACAGAAAAAATCAACAGAAAAAAAATCACGAAGGTGTTGGTCAAGATTGATATTTACCAGCCAATTTGAATCCTAGTTGGCCGTCTATCTTACATTGGGCGGGTTTGTCACGATGACTGAGGAGCACCCTATGGTACTGGGAGCACCGTCGAGGCCTTTCATCAGCCACAAAGATGGCTGCCCCTGATGTCACACGCTATCTGGTTCTGATTGGTTCTAGGTCTATCCATATGCGTCCAGAGGCATTTTGGTCTGCACCCGTTGATAACGCCCGTTGGAAACAGAAAATAAACTGAGATGTTCCAGACTAATTTTTTTTTGCGAGTTGAACAGTATTAAGCAAAATAATGAGACAGGTTGCCAAGTGTCATCATGAAAAGATGAATGAGTTGGCTTATTTTAAAGCAGATGAACATCGTGCATGGGGCCTCAGTAAGCATCCAGTCAGCCGAAATAATGCATTCAGTTTTTTCCTCACTTACTTGCAGTCTTTCTCTGCCCCTGTTTCTCTCTTATGTTTTTCGTTCTGTCTTAACGTTTCTCTGCTTTCTATTCCTCTGTCTCTGTCTCTGTGTCTGTGTCTGTGTGTGTCTGTCCGTCTGTCTGGTAGGAGGTCCTCTAAGAACCGGCGGAAGGCGGAGCGTAAGAAGTGGAGTCTGAAGGAGGGCAGCCCCTTAGAGGACGTCGCGCTGCTACATGCCCTGGCGGACATCATCGGCACCGTGGACAAGATACGAGGTGGGGCTGCAATACACTGGGCCCAGGGTCCTCCGGCGCAGGTTGGCCCCTGCAGGCCTGTACTGTTTGAGACCCCCAACCCCCACGAGAAGTAGATCGCTCCCGAGTATGAATCATTAGGCTGTCTCTCATACGCTATTATAATTCTCCATCCAGCCCCTGTTTGTCGTTAGCACCTGTTTCACATCACTAGTGGTGACTGACGGGTCCCTTTGTCCCGCCCCCGGTCCAGAGGAGCTCCACAGCCTCCTGAAGGCCCTGGTTCTGTTCCAGTACGACCGACAGGCCCAGAAGCTGCAGCTGGCCTACGAGGAGGCTCTGCTGATGATGGAGGCGGCGATCCCCGAGGTGTGGTCGGACGGCGGTCTGCCGAGCCAAACCCCGGTGAGGGGGTTGCTATGGGAACGGTGGTCCGTTAGTCTTTGAGTTGGCATCTGTCTTAAAGGAGACTTTTGCTGTTGTGTTATGTTTTCTGTTTGTTGATGACATGATAAATGATAAGATTCTAAGGTTTACACAGAAACATCCCTTGCTGTCAGACTGGCAGCGGTCAGGAGGTAACGAGGAGGATGAAAATAGCATAATAAATATGTTAATTAACTCGCACTCTCGGCTACCTCCTTCCTATTGGTCCAGGTCACTGGTCCCGACTCCACAGCCAATAGCATCATGGCTTCCTTACAGAACCAAGCCAGGCCCACCAGCCTTCCACCTCCAGGTCAGTGTTCCAGTTCGAGAGCCCGTCTCCATGGCGATAGTAAACCATAGCCTACTACAGCCTGTGCTGTGAAAATAAATGAGTTCGCCAGAAACTCCTGCACCTCAGAATAGAACGGAGGAATAGATTTTAGTCCTGAATAAAGACCTTTTCAGATTTAAAGGCTGAATACAACAGAAGTCAGGAGACTTCTTTTGAACGTCTTCATTCAAGCTTCTGCATTAAACCGGAGGTTGGGACAGAACATACCTTTTCGAAAGGTGTCAGGGTTTGATATTTGAATCCGTCAAAAACAAATGCTGCCGGTCAATCATTGGAATTGGTGAGAAAATTGGCATTGAAACAATTGAATTGGATAAATTACTTAATACAGCCGTATACCACAAGTAAGCCCCAATACATTTTTGGGCACAAATATTTGAAAAATACTACTTGTTTTTAGGTCAATCGGGGTATTGAAGTAATTCAACTCAAGGCAACCCATTTTGTACCCAGGATAACACATTTTTCACTTTGTGGGAACTTTAGAAACAATAAATATATATATTGAAGACTTCACGGCATTTCAAACATACTTCCGGCATTTCAAACATACTTCCTGCCCATTCACCTGATCTGCATAACATGGACACAAAGAGTGATGATTTTAACATGGAACCAATTTCATTTTGGTCAATGCTAATTCTTGTCGATAATTATGCTTGATAAGTGTAATAATATTTGACTCATTTATTGTTGTTATAACATTTTGTAATCTTTCTGTAGACGCTGAGATGCCCACAGTGCCGAAGATGAGAAGCGGTGTCAAATGGAAACTTACGATTCTTAAGTAGTTTTTTTTTTTTTTTTTGTGAAATAAAAATGTATGAGGGTATCATATAAGAACATGTTGAAAATTCTCGTGTCGTTCTTGTCTTATTTACAATCGTAGTCCTTGTAGTAGCAGTACAACTTGTTGTAGTAGGTAATATTTCCTCTCTTTTGAGGACAACATGGTACATTTTCTTTACATTGTCAGAAGAGTTCTGCCCTTAGGCAATGTTTTCCACCCGCGGTCCTGATTGGCCGTATTGGGACGCAAAGGTTTGCTGACTTATACGCACTCGATTTTTCATGGTGAACTTTTCATTTCAGATTGCCTAAGGAGTTTTAGAGGAATGTGGTGCGATACACACACAGAATTTTACTGGGACATCAATACTACCCGCACATTTTGAATGGGGGTCAGAAGTCGCGGTAGCATCACCTATCCACCGATACCGGAACGAAGAAAGACGGAAGACTATTTTTAGTAAAGCAATTCAAGGAGATGTTTTTATTGCAATGCCCCCCTCCCCCCAATGAGAGCCGTGGGGCTTCTCCTTGTTGTCCTGTGTCTCCATGTTGAGCTACGGTCTCCCCTCTTCTACGTTAACATTTGGTCATGTATGACCTCTTCATTCCAGCAGGTGGCTCTGAAGGACCGTTGAGTTGAGTCGTTCGAAGACGGATTCTATGAACTTTCATCTGTGACGTCACAAGTGCGAAGGTCGGCGGAGTACATCGTAACAGAACCTCGTACTAAATGTAGCAGGCTACATCAGAGAGCATGTGGACGAATGCTATTGATTATTATTTTTGTTCTTATTCCATTTGTATGTGATTAATTGTCATATATATATATGAGCCTCTGTTGGAATAGAGAAACAGGCTATATAATTCTAAGTGCCATATTTGCTCTGTTGAAAACTTCCCATTTGAGCTCGAAATACCTTAATAACTTAGGCAGGCCCAGAGAAAAATGCGATGTAATCACGAGATAATCATGATAACTAAAACGTAGCCTACAATTAAAAATAAATAAAATAAAGTAGTGGAGCATATTACTAGATTTGGGCCTAATACCAATAAGCAATCAATAAATAGCTATGTTATAATGCAGTCAGTGGGCTATGTAAAAAATATTTTCGGGTTTCATTATTTTCCTTATCTGGCCTTATATTTTAGATTTGAGATTTTGCACGAGAGAACCACAGCTGCCGGTTCGATGCTCATGTTTCGGCATTCTCTTAAAGGTTCATCCTAAAAACGTGTGCTAAATCACTTATACAAACGTAAGGAATGTGAATTATTAAATGAGAGGATGAGAGAACAATCATGAAATGAACATATTTGTTAGAAAACCTAGTTAGACTAATTTACTGAACAAGACGGTCCGATAGCCTATATTTGTGGCCTATTTGTATAAACTGGATTAATATGTATTCTGGCTACAACATCCATAGTCTCGACCCCTCATTTAAATTAAACTCCAACAAAGGTGTTAGTTCTAAGAGATTCGATTGAGCGAAGAGACGATCCGACGCGCGCTTGAGTCGTTGCCTGGAGGTGCCTGTAGTTGACGCTAGAGGGCGCCAGGGACCGCATGTTGGGCCCCAGAGCCACCGGCAGTAGCCTATATCATTATCGTATATATGTTAAAAAAAATAGCATCGATTTTGTGAATCCAACTACATTTCTATTTATTTAACCTCCTCTATGCAAGTTTTTCTTTTAAGTTGAGCTTATTCAATGGAGGCCTTTAGTTAATTCAGGTAGTTATAATTTAATTGTAATTAAAACATATTTCCAAACTGATATCTCATCATAAGCTGTGTTGCCTACAATTAGACGTCACTTCGGAAAATACCACAAATAAGAAGAATAAAAACTAGTACAATGAGAAAGATTTTCCATAGTTTTTGAACATTTACCACCGGTAGTCCTATGCAGCCGTGTTCCACTTGGCCTGCCTGTTTTGCGCTGTTCAATGTCGACCTGAAGCAATCATAACGCATGGGGACCATCAAGAGTTTATTAGAACATCGTTTGGTTTCGTCAGAAGAAACTCAAGGAAAATTCTCTTTTCGGTCTTGATTGATGTGCCTGTGTTTGGGGGGGGGGGTGGGCGGGGGTACAGCGGTACAGCAGAACAGAGTGACGTGTTTGCATTATGGATTTCACAAGTTGCTGTGAAGCTGGTTCACTTGTTACAATGAGTTTCTCGAAGTGAGCCATTCCGCACTATTTCCTTCCTCTGCGTGCATTTGTCGGTGATTAAGAATAACATAAATGTTTAAATGAAACGCTTTTATCTTTTGTTTGTTTGTTTGGGGTGAGATGCAAATCTTCTTTTGGATGGAGACGATCCCCTCGCTGGTTTTCTATGTTGCCTATGGTGGTGGAGGCAGTTTGTCCAAACTGGTTTTGTTTACTCATGCCATAGCCTCAATCTCCTGAAAGCTTCCATGTATTGCCCTACTGGCAGTCAAAAGTCGTGACCTTTGTGTGTGAGTTGGAGGTTTATACATGCACACATAGGCTAACGATTGACTGTGTGTGTTTTTGGGTGCGTGCGTGCGTGTTTGTGTGGGTGCGTGCGTGCGTGTGTGTGTGTGTGCGTGTGTGACTAGCATGTGTGCGACATATTATAGGGGATTTTAAATCATTGTTTTAAAATGTTGGTTGCCAGACATTGACCCCAACTTTCAGATCAGTGAAATGCGTGTACTTCATTTTGTGTGTGTGTGTGTGTGTGTGTGTGTGTGTGTGTGTGTGTGTGTGTGTGTGTGTGTGTGTGTGTGCGTGCGTGTTATGTGCGAGAGTAACATCATGGAAAATCATGTATTTTGTTCATTAAGAACTATTCATTGTGTGAGCCTGTAACGTGTCCTTGTCCTTCCGAATCCCACACGACAGGACTTGACAACACCAGCACTCTGTAGGCCTATCTCGGACTTTTGAGCGCTTTGGAGAGAGACCGCTGGCTGGGAATATTTATCACCAGTTCACTCGCGAAGAGGAAAAAACCTGACGGGGAATTTGTAGGGTAGGCCTATTTAAACGATTGGTTTTCAAACTGTCTATAAATCTCGCCCTGACGCTAGTGTGTGTGTGTGTGTGTGTGTGTGTGTGTGTGTGTGTGTGTGTGTGTGTGTGTGTGTGTGTGTGTGTGTGTGTGTGTGTGTGTGTGTGTGTGTGTGTGTCTGGTAGGAGCTGGGGGGGGGGGGCACAGACCTAGGTAGGACCCCCCCCCCCCCCCCCCCAATTGTTCCCAGAGGGAAACTTGCTTTGTGAATGCAGCACTATCATTTAAATTGCTAATTACTCCGGGATCGAACAGATAAATAAAACATGACCTTATAGGCATTTTATTTCAGTCGGTAAAAACTTTGGACGAAAAACCGTAAATCCGCCTGAATATGACGACATCGTTCGCTCCCATCGCGCGCGCCCCTCCGCTCGCTGCGTGGTTTCGACTCACTGCGCTTTTTATGCGCCGTACAAGGCCGCTTTATGGCACAGAGCTGGCTCATGGTCCAACAACGTGGGCTTCTTACCTTGAGTCATTTTGATTGAAATAGTTACGATTTTGAATGAAACTATTCAGAGGTCGATAAAGGCAGAAGTTCTTTGTCTTGTGAAGCAGACAGAGAGCGTTTCATGGGTTATATAGTAGTAGGGTTCTATGACAGCTGAGGCTCAATGTTGTTTTACTGTCGGGATTCTTGTGTTTGAGCCAAACAGCTCAGAAGGATATATTGTACAATGGAAGAAAATTCTTTATGGTGAAGAAATCTGAGCTATTGCAAAAATATTAAAACGTGGCTTCCTTATTTGTATTATTTTGTAAAATAATACTATGTACATCGTTTTTTATGACTTTTAATATAATAGTAACGTAGCCTACTGGATTGTCAAAGGTCATATATAATGACTTTTCTTTTCTGTGCGCAATATATTAAAACAATATAGGCCTACTAAAATTTTTATAAAATTCCCAGGAAGTGCCATCTTGTAGTTTCATTGGCTTAAAAAAGACAAGCTCAATGTAAAAGGAAGGAATCAAACCAGAAAAACGGATAAAACTCCGTTTGTACATCACTGACGTCACGTCCCAGGTTCGCAGCCCTGGGTTGATTCCTGCCTTTACGCTCCAGAGTGACGTCCGCTTTTAAGAGAATCATCTTTAAAAAGTGTCGCTGTGTGAGAGAAAGTGTGTTTGTGTGTGTGCGTGTTTGTACTGGCGCACACGTTGCTGCACGGTCGCTTGCATGTTTGCCCGCATCCACACACAAACACACGCTGACTTGGCCTACACGTGTTTACCATTTACACGTCAGTCCACACATATGATATGTGTGGTGCTGTTTCAGCCTGTTTCAACGTGTAAATGGTAAACACGTGTAGTCCGCGCGCGCGTGTGCGTGTGTTCGTGTGTGTGTGGAGGGGGTGGGGGGAGGGGGGGGGCTGTCACGACATTAGCGCACCGTCTCGGTTTCATCGCACCATGCCAGAAGAGAAGTGGCTATTTTTCTCACTCCTCTCAGAGGAAGTAGAGATTTGGGGTAAATGCCCTCCGTTCAGGGTCTGCAGAAGTAAAATAAACCCAAATTACCTGCAATGCGCTGGACTGTATTTAACGGCTGTGGCTGCATGTTTCCAGATGATTCATTCTCACATTCTCAATCAGGATAATGAGACATAGACATTTTTTTTAATACAATTTGCTATACACTTTTCTCTCCCCTCTTTGTGCGTGAGTAAGTTATACATCAAAATGTACACATTTGTTTTCAATATTATTCTTAAATTCATAAGAGCAGAAATATGGGCATGAAAAGTTACTAAGGGTATTTGTCTTTTCTACACGACTAACACAAGGATGAAGAAACATTTACTTTTTTTTTTTTTTTTTTTTACCATGGCTGGACTAAACCAATTCTGAACGGAAACCCATGTCAAAGGTGAACGCGTAAGGTTCCTGAGGAACATTGGCTCATCGATATCTCTGTGGAGGCGAGCGGTATGGCCAGAACGCTGAAAAGAACACGATCCGTGGCGGTTCTTTAACGAGGGAGAGCGTTTACGAGGGACGTTCTCAGCCCTGTAACCTTGCGGACAGGTGTTTGTCTGTGTTTATGGTTATTTAGCATCGCAGCCCAGCTTCACAAACTGTTACTAAACAACCAAGACGACCCCCCCCCCCCCCTACCCAGCCAGTAAGCCCCTCCGCAGTGGGAACGCTAACCTTCACACACATCTTGTTCGGACCCACTTGTCGTACAACTTCACCCGCCGCTCTAATCTCCGGCGGGCCAAAGTCAACGTGCGCTTCGAGGGTAGAGCTTGGCCACTTGGTGATGAGGCGACAAACAGAGATACACAACGCACACACACACACACACACACACACACACACAGACACGCACAAGTTAAGCCGAGCGGCAGAAAGGAAAATCAAAGAGACACAGGAACGATTAGAGCATTAAGCCGCCGTGAAAAGCAGTCTAACAGCATCGTGTATTATCCTATTTATAGCGTGGCGCGCGGCGGGTTGCTCATTCCTCGCCCCTCTGGAGGATCAACTCAGCAAAGCCCCGGCAAGCGCCTTCAATCACCAAACTGTGCAACCGCGGCTGAACAGTTTAGCAACAAAGTACATCGCAGAGTCGGAGCATCGCCGGCGTTAATTACAGCCGCGTCTCGCCCCCGGGAGGCGGCTCTGTCTGAGGCTCCGTCTCGCCGTAAACATTTTTATAACTTTGTGTTTTGTGCGTACGCCGGACCGCGAGTCGGGGCCGGTGCACCACTGCCCGGCTTATGATGCCCGTCAAACTGATTAGTAAGCGCTGTCATTGGGTTTTAATTGACCTGGGAGGGGGGTGCACAACGGGGGGGCGGTTGTCGCGGGGATGGCGGCGAGGTAATTGTTGTTGGCCGCGGCGGCGCCTGACGACCCCGACGACTTGGAGAAAACTTTTCTCCACCGCCCCCCCCCCCCCCCCCCCCCCCCCCACTTCCTCCTGGATGGAAGACAAAGAGGCGGCCGGCGTTCCTTCCTGGAACATCA
>NC_082391.1:907700-923502 GCF_031168955.1 Gadus macrocephalus | reverse complement strand
GATACTAGAAAGAAATAGATAAAGAGCGATACATTGAGGGTGAGAGAGATAAATAAAAGGGAAACAACCACACATTATAAATCCATAGAACAGTGTCCCGTCGCCTCCACCTGGTTGATTCATACAAGCTTTATTGCCCTTATGGAATCTGTGGCCTTGGCTGCGGTCTGTGATTACAGCGAGTGTCCACCGGAGGGCCTACAAACACAGAGCCACGCGCTGCCTTATGCACACACGCACGCACGCACACACACGCACGCACACACGCACGCACACGCACACACACACACACACACACACACACACACACACTGGCTTCCTGGAGGAACCCACAGTTCTCTCCTCACCCAGATGTTACACTTGAGCACAAGAAATCACTGTTACCTGACTGTAAATCAGAGCGATAAAAACCTTGGTGGAACATAGAGGAGTGTGTGTGTTTCTGCTTGTCTGTGTGTGTGTTTCTGCTTGTGTGTGTGTGTGTGTGTGTGTGTGTGTGTGTGTGTGTGTGTGTGTGTGTGGGTGTGTGTGTGTGGGTGTGTGTGGGTCTGTTTGTATCTTCATGTGTGAATATTTCCACTATTACCACTATTACTTTTACTACTACTACTACTACCACTATTACCACTATTACGTTTACTACTACTACTACTACTACTACTACTACTACTACTTCTATTACTACGATGTATCTGACTGTGTGTGTGTGTGTATCTGCATGTGTGTATCTTTTAAATGTTTCCACTACAACCACTATTATGAGTATTACTCCTACTACTCCTACTAATAATACTACTAATGAGTTTTAGTGGGAGTATGTGTGTGTGTGTGTGTGTGTGTGTGTGTGTGTGTGTGTGTGTGTGTGTGTGTGTGTGAGTGTGTGTGTGTGTGTGTGTGTGTGTGTGTGTGTGTGTGTGTGTGTGTGTGAGTGTGTGAGTGTGTGTGTGTGTGTGTGTGTGTGTGTCTGTGTGTCTGTGTGTGAGTGTGTGAGTGTGTGAGTGTGTGTGAGTGAGTGTGTGTGTGAGTGTGTGAGTGTGTGAGTGTGTGAGTGTGTGTGAGTGAGTGTGTGTGAGTGTGTGCGTGAGTGTGTGTGTGCGTGAGTGTGTGTGTGTATGCATGCCTGTGTTTGCCCGTGTCCAGTTGTTGTGCGTGAGTCCTTCAGAGTAAAAGCGGCGGCCCGTGTCCAGTTGTTGTGCGTGAGTCCTTCAGAGTAAAAGCGGCGCCCCGTGTCCAGTTGTTGTGCGTCAGCAGCAGCCAGTACACCAGGGGGTCCGCGCTTCGGCCTCCAAGGCCGTACTACACTCTGCATGGACGGAGTAGTTACACACACAGGCGCTTTTTTTATGTTCTCTTAAGCGGGTTGATATCTGGAATCATTTCCCCCCCCAAATTAATTAGCATTGTCTTATTTTGTCATATGCTATCTTTCATTGCCTTATTTCCTCAGTTTTTAGCAGCAATGGATGCTCTAACCTCGTCATTAATAAAAAAATAAAAAAATAACAAACGTATTAAAACATACATTTTTATCGTCCCAATCGGTTTGCAGGCTGGTATTGGTTTAAGGCAGGTAACAGTCGGGGCATATGAAGATCAAATATACAGAATACTCCATTTAAAGTACAACATCCTATCCTATACTCTATTCTTATGGTTAAAGAAAAAGGTATTTGATTTAAAACGTACCAAATATTCCTAAAAAATAAGCACATTTGTAATTGTTGTATGCTGCGCTAACTTCGTTTTTAGAATTCCTGTCGATCGCTGCGAAATTCACTGCATGGAAATGGTGACGTGTCCGCCGAGTGTGCCACCTGCTGGGTGTCAGTTGTTTATGTCGCCTATGAGCATTTTAGTTGACAGTCGACATTGTGAAAAACACCAAAAATAAGATAAACTCCCAGGTTGTGGCAAATGTTTTGCATAGCAATTCCTCTTTCCTGCTCCTATCAGTCGACCACCTAACTCCCTCCTCCTCCTCCTCCTCCTCCTCCTCCCCCCCTCCTCCTCCTCCTCCTCCTCCTCCTCCTCCTCCTCCTCCTCCTCCCCCTCCTCCTCCTCCTCCTCCTCCTCCTCCCCCCCTCCTCCTCCTCCTCCTCCTCCTCCTCCTCCTCCTCCTCCTCCTCCTCCTCCTCCCTCCTCCTCCACCACTTACCTTGGCTGTCGCAGTGAATATTTAACCCATAAGTTATCGCCTGCTCCACTGTGACCTAATTGTAAACGAGGTGAGCGCTGGTGTCATCCAGCCATAACACCCCCGGCCGCCCGCCTGCCGACACACCAGACTAACTCGTTTACTCCACTTGATTACGCCAATTAACCCCGACACATTAGGGCTAATAGGAGTGGCGTGACGCGGATTTCTCTGGCGCATGAACTCTCGATCTGGTGGCGTGTCACAGAAACCTGCCACCACGGGCTTTAACGGGCGAGACGGCCTGCGATCAGCCCGCAGCTCTGCTGTTGTTGTGACACCAAAGCAGACAGCGACGCTGTAGTGCGGGCTGCAGGACTCGCGGCAGAACACGGCGGTGGAAGGATCCGGGCTCGAGGGAAACAGTTGGGGGACGGTTGAAAGTTGGCCAAAGTGGTCCAAAGTGACTGACCGTGAATTGAAATACATGTCGTTAAAGTGTTTAGCTGACCTTGCAACTAGATAATAACTACGAAGACAGTAGGCCTACAGCTTAATAAATGAACTAAATAACTATATGGGGAGGCAGAGCTGAAGTACAGGAAAGAGTGGCACTTCATCAGACTTCAAAAATCGTACTTCATTTCCCTAATTGAAGTCAAAATAGTTGCTTTCCATGTCCTCAATGCAGTAAATCAAACCATTGTAATAGTTTGTAACCAGCGTTACATTTACAACTCTTTCACGTAATTGTTTATTTTATTGTGGGTAATTTCATATATTTCTGCTACCTTAGGTTATTTCTTGTCTGTCAATCCCCTCACCCAACCCCCATCTCTCCGATACTTCACACACTTTTTTGCTGAAATTGAATAAAAAGAAAGTGACTAAAATAACGCTGAGTATATCTTGTCTCTCTGGCCAGTGTGATTCAGGAGCGTGAAGTTTTACACCTCAGAAATTCAGTGAGTGACATCACAAAGATCGGACAACCTGCCACCAAACCCAGGGGACGCCAGCCTGAGAAAAATAAAATGCTGATCTAAGGTATCTTCGGCTTTTTTTTTAAGTTACAATCCACATTATTCAGTCGTAGCGCCACACCTGCAACAAACAAGGACGCACAAGCAAAGAAAAGAAACATGCAATTTTGAAACAGCCTGCTCAAAGAAATAGAAGGCAAATCAGAAACTGAGACGGAAACATCTTAAAGCCCTTCACCTGCTCTCCAAGCTGCTCCGAGAACTGGGTTCATTAGAGTCGCATTTATAATCTGTTCTCCGTCTCAGATCTGGCTAACTTGCTCAGGTCCACCCACAGGTGTTCTCGCTTGTAGCCGACTGCCATCAAAAGCGAGTGATGGGTTAAGGTGGTGCAAATCCTAATTTCACCCTTGGTTTGCAGTCAATTTCATCTGAATTCCAGTCAGCCTCCAAGTTGAACTTACATTCAATTAGTGATGGGGGGGGGGGGGGGGGGGGAGGGAACTCTGTGGAGGATTTCCAGCTCTGCGCTGTGAATTCAAATTTTCCGCGAGACGGCTGGATGGGAATTGTTGGAAGTGACCCCGACCGTTATAACACGCCGTCCAAATCCACATGTGAAGTCTCATAGGTTCATTAGTGGCGAGCCGCCGTCATTAAAAAAAGGCAAACATTAAACAAGGATTACCGCCCAGTTCCCACATCCAGCCGCTGAGCCTGCTGGATCCCACTTAACTCTCTCTTATATAATTGCAATTAGTGGAGCGCAGACGCAAGGCCCTTCAGCTGGCAGGCCGACGCACCGAGTCAAGAGGTTCATTAAATGGAGATCAATGGAAGGTGAGCGCATGAATCCTTACGTCGTGGAACCGTCCTACCCCCGGCCGTGATTCAGCAGCCGTAATCTCTGACTGTATCTGATGTTGTTTTAGTGCTTCGGACCCCCCCCCCCCCCCCCCCCCTTTTGAGGAGCATTGACACACGCCACTGCTCGCATAGGAAGCCTCTGCTCCTGGGAAAAAGCCGCCCGGTGATTAGGAATGTGTGTTGACGGTGAACTTTGAGCCACACAGATGGATGCGAAGGAGGCGATGGAAAAACACCAGGCAGGAAAGAGCAACAGAGGAGATGGAGAAAGAGGGAACGCAGGAGAAGGAGGGGGTTGAGGAATAGAGATCTGGACGGGAGCGACAGGGGAAAGGGGTGACTTTACGCGCTGATCGACAGCCGATGTATCCCCATCTCGCCTCGCGTCGGCCCCAATCTGTACCGTCCACCTCGCCCCTCAACCCTGCCCAAGCCTAAGAACAGGTCCGGAGAGACGTAAAGGTGTGGAGGTAAAACAAACAACACAAACGGAATAAAAAGGAAGAAACGTGGAGAGGAGGGAAGGCTTGAAAGCAGAAGCAGAGATGGAGAGAGGAGGCAAAGGGAGAGAGAAAGAGGGAGAGGGAGATGAGGAGACTGAGTCTGAGTCTGAGTAAGAGGATAACAGAGATAGACATAATCACAACACAAAGAGGGAGATGGAGAGACAAAGGGGAATAGAAAATATAGAGGCAGGAGATGGAGAGACAGGGGGAAGACAAAGAGAGACAGAGAGGCTGATAGAAGACCCTAAAACACAGCCTCTTCAAGGTGCGAATATTGCACGTATTCCTTCCGTTACTTCTGTATAAACTGCTCAAACACGAAATGGGGGGGGGGGGGGTGGGGGGAGCTGATGTTGTACCTTTTATTTGTGTGACCCACCACCGGGGGGATTTACAAAGCATTATAATGTGCAGTGAGCATCAGTAGTACGTTACGTGTTCTATATAATGCTCAGCAACTTCACTTCCCGTCTTTATAATGTGCAAGGTTTGCAAAAGCACAGCCCTCTGTTCAACTGTTGTTGTTCCTCTGCCCGATGTGCGTGCTATAGGGTACACTAGACTCCAACGCTGTTGTGCTCCACGTCATGCCATGCTCACCTCTTTTGCTTGCGGAACGCCGGCATTCTGTCTGAAATCCCAACTGGGGCCTCGTTATGCAATGGCATGGTCTTCTCTACGGCGGTATTGCGAAATCTCTGTGTAAAGGGGCAAGAGAGGCAGAGAATGACAGGGCAGGGCTGAGAGAGATGGAGAGATAGAGAGACATATAGGTGAACAGGGAAAGATAGAGAGTCGGAAGAAGAGAGATAGGAGAAGGAACAAGAGAGAAGGCGAGGAACAGGGAAAGACAGAGAGGTATACCAGATAGAGCGGCAGAGAGCAAGGAGAAGGAATAATTAGAACAGGCCTGGCTCCGCCTGATTGGATCTTCGCAGGCCAGAGAAGGAAGGCAGATGCATGTGACATCTGCGTGGCGTCAGCGTGTTGTCAACACATTGTTAGCGCCACAAACGTGCAAACAGATTAACATCCCAGCCCGCAATGTTGCAGCCCGCTCTCCGGGTGAGAACATCAGCTCGCTCTACCTCAGCCGGAGGAAAGACACACAGAGAGGAAGAGAGAGAGAGTATAGATAGATGGATAGAGAGAGGGAGAGATAGACACAGAGAGAGAGCGAGAGCAAGAGAGAGCGAGAGAAAATGTAACTGTGGTTAACTGAAGGCGCTCTCCAAGTATTCCGTGTCAGTTTTCAGTTTCTGTGGGTTTGTGAGTTGTTTGGTTGTCAACGGTTGTGAATGTAAAGAGTGTCCCCGGGAGAAGGGTTGAATCGATAAGGAGAGGGAGCGAGAGGCAGAGCCAGGGAGAGGGAGAGGGACTGGGGGAAGGAGGAGAGAGAAAACATGTCACCATCGTTAACTGACAATATAAATGGAAGCCTTACTCAATACTTCAGGTTTCCGTTGCATGCCGTTGTGTATCGGTCTCAGGTGTTTTAATGTATTATTTTCAATTTAAGGGTTAATGACGACCAACAACAAACCCACGTCACTTGACGACGAGCTCATTTATTCCCTGGGATGAGTGTGGATGAGGGATCATACGGTTAATTAAAGTGGAATCACAGTGGAGAATATCAGATGAAAAGCTGTAGTCTATTTATGTGACTATAGGACTACTGAAGGAAGAAGCCTTTAATACCAACTCTCTTTATTATCCACATTAATCAACCCGTCATCCCTTGGTGGGCCGTGACCAATCGATGGTGATTACATTGAAACAATATTTCGCCGAGGGGACCCGTCGCCTTCTCCAGGAGTTTCACTGTGAATCAGTGTCACTTGAAGCTAACGTTGTAATGAAAACATCAACAACAACATCTATTTTAACCTGTAGCAAGTTCCTATGGATATGTGAATGTTTACCCAGGACGTATCGATGCAGGAATTCTGAAAACGTTTGTGCATATTCTTTTTAACCCTTTCTACGTACCTATCTAGCTAACTATCTACCTACGTATGTCGTGATGGGATTTATTGAGTCATAAGTGTTGATGCCAGTTTAAACAATGGCCCTATTCGGCCATCTTGACAGATCTGCGTCGTGAGAGAAGGACTCAAGAGACTGAGAGGAAGTGATCAAAGCAGACATTAAGGTTATTGTTAAATGTTGTTTTCTCAACCGATGGGATAAACCGCTGAACTTTGTGAAGGTTGGCCGATTGCAGGGAGTGCCACAGGATGCAACCATTACATGACACTCACGCGCACCATCTGCACAACCTAATTAGAAACTGGGTGTGGGGGGGGGGGGTTGGGTGGCTTACAGCGTTTCAGATACCAAACATCCCACCTACAAAACTGTGGATAATCATTTCACCCTTGGCTGTTTACCTCACAAGCCAAAAGGAGTGAATTATCTCTGGAACAATGTGGCCCTGTTGGAACCACTCTGGCGTTCATTCCTTTCAAGGGAGAAGGAGAACAACAAAAAGACAAGCAAAGCACAGAGTTTTTTTTTTTGATGTTGCAGAAGAGCCCTTCACGGGGCCAACGCACGGGGAGCCGTGGGAGATGAGATACAGGATGAACCTGGCGTTTCCGTGACACCCACACCGCGCTGACCGATCAGGGCCCGGCCCGGCCTCCTCCAACAATGAGGAGCTCTGTGCTCCGGGGCCAAGAGGATTCAGCGTGGGCTCAGCGTGGAGCCCGGCCAGACCACCCTCCTTCCTCTCCTCCTCCTCTTCCTCCACCTCCTCCAAACCATCCGACAAAGAGGAGAAGAGTGAGAAGGAGGAGGAGGAGGAGGAGGAGGAGGAGGAGGTGATCTAAGGCCGCTCCCTGTACTTGGCAGATAGAACTTGGTCCTTGTTCCCCCGGCATCCCACCCATGTGCCTTTTAATTCACATGCAAAGCAAATAGTCACACACACACACACACACACACACACAGACACACACACACACACACACACACACACACACACACACACACACACACACACACACACACAAAAGCTGTTCTGACTCTCTCTGTCTCTCTGTCTCTCTCTCTCTCTCTCTCTCTCTCTCTCTCTCTCTCTCTCTCCCAATCACTCGTACACACACACAAATACACACAAACACACGCACACACACAGACGTACACACACACACACACACACACACAACCACACACAAAACCACTCACACAACCACACACACAAGCACAAGCACACAATCGACAGTGTTATTAACAGAACACCTGGCAATCGGTACCTCTAACTTTCAGTCATTTGCTTTGGAATAATATGTTTTAATTCCCCATGACCCCCTCATAGGCTTTACATCTCTGTTTGTCTAATCAGAAGACGTACCCCAACTCCCCAGCCCTCCACCTCCTCCCTTTCCCCCAGTCCCTCCTCTCTGCCTCTCTCCGTCATAAACACCTCCTTACAACTTCCCCTCCACCCTCTCGGGGCCACGTGTGGGCCGACGCTGACGCAGGGCGGAGAGTGCTGCACCACCCAAGGTGGAGCGCTCTCCCAGCTCCAGCTCCTCTTCCAGGACAGGGGGGACGTAAGGCCTGTTCCAACACTCTACTTAGAACCGTTTCAAACCCGTCCATGTGCACACGACTTTTGGCCCAGGACCTGCCAAACATACTGCAGACTGTGCACAAATAGATGATAGATTCTCAAGACCCTGTCAACAAAGAATGGGTATAAACATTTCAGTCAAAATTGAGTTTATTATTTTTAATGTAGGTTTTCCTTTCCGTTCTTCGCGTAAACTTAGGGGATGAACCAAGATGGACAAGGCGTGGAGCCATATATTTGTATTTTTTTTGTTAGTAAATTGTCTATTGTGGCCATCACACGATACGCTTGTTCCCCTGCTGCCATCCACTTATGGACCACGACCCACATATTGAAAACTACTGGTTTAGTGGGGGGGGGGGGGGGGGGGTTGGGTTACTGCAGAATAACTCCTCTCAGCTGGAGCATCGACACCCCAGTGGCAGAGAAACGCCTGTTGGCCAGCGAGCAGTGTTTTGTACTCACGGCAGTGAACTTTTGAAACACAAAGTTTGGTCCGAAAAGAATGCACTTGATTGCGGCCAAGGCCAAGATACACAAAGAAAAGCAACAGCAGTGGTGTGATTGGATGCCTGCACTCATTTCCTGTCACAATGAATATTTTTATTAAGCTTCATTCCGGATGAATTTATATTTTTCATTGAATAACAATCATATTTTGTTCTTTTTTTTGTTCTGATGTCTTCCTTGTGCCGCTGTAGTTTCCTTCTCTCTCTCATACCCCTTCTTCCGACACCCATTTTGAAACGTATATCTTGGCGATAGAATCCCCCCCGCACTTTCTGAAATGAGCTGCGAAAGTGACAATTGTTTCAATTTTTTAATTGTGGAAACACATATGAAGGTTTTAGGAGATTGCGCCGCCAGATGTGAGACGGAGAGCGGGCACAATTTGCATTTCATTTGCGGTCGCCGCGCATGTCTCGTGCTATTGAAATGCAGCGTTGAAAAAACTGTTATCCACAACTTTCTCCAGCAACCCCGAGCCTCGTTTCTCCACAGTTTTGGCTGCCTGGAACGGGAAGACATGTTAGGTAAGATGGCATAAAAATGGCTCCTCCTATGGCAATTAAGTGCAGAGCTTGTAATATGCCAGAATCACTCTTACTAAGTGATTTCCTCGCTGTCAAACCAGCCAAATTAATTTGAGTGATACTTTTCATTTAGTTAGCATCAAAACAGCCCCTCCACTTGCTTCCATATGGGCATCTGATGCAAGGTACGCCATTAAACCGCTTGAGCCAGATGTTCACAGCCACGCCGCCATTATCCATGCAAATTTATTCATTAAACAATTTAATTGTGTCAATGATTGACAGGCGGTCACGTAATGGCGGCGGAATGTTATGAAGCTAATAATATGTTAGTCTTATTAGCTCCCTGTGTAAGCAATATGGGTGTCTCCGTTTACGGGGATTAACCCCTTCTAATGCCGCGACACCATTGGCTCATTGAGTCCAACTACACCCACATGACTGCTCGCATGCACACAACGCCCACGCACGCTAAAGGTATGATTTGGTATGACCAGATGAATATGTGTTCAACGCGGCGACGGAGGAAATGATCTGGGCACGCCCCACTGCTCTCTATACACTCCTTGTGGAGGGGGAGAGGGGGGAGAGAGTGAGGGGGAGAGAGAAAGTGAGGTAGAAAAAGAGCATCTGGGTGTTTTCACAAAAGGTACCAATGGGTGCTTACTACTACAAATAGCAGTTCTGTGACATTATCTACTGCAATATTATTTCACACATTCAATAGTGCTTAATAATATATGAAAGGCTGCATATATCACATCAAGGATGCTAATATCCCATGAAATGTCAAACATGAGCATCACTCGTGCAGCAAGCTTATGTATGTCATTGATCTGGTCTTTACCGCTAGCTAATGCATCGCCAATATCTAATAGCAGGCTGGCTAATGTATGAAGATCTAAACAGTACTGCTAACTTATATGACGTGGCACTATTTAATAGCTTTCTAGTAAAAATATCTAGACGTTACCATTATCTGAAATCCATAATTTAGGGCTATCTAATAGCAGCCTAGCTAATGTGTAAAGATCTAGACAGTATGGCTAACTAATACCCATCATTTAGTGCTATCTAATAGCAGCCTAGCTAATGTGTAAAGACCTAGACAGTATGGCTAACTAATACCCATCATTTAGTGCTATCTAATAGCTGCCTAGCTAATGTGTAAAGACCTAGACAGTATGGCTAACTAATACCCATCATTTAGGGCTATCTAATAGCTGCCTAGCTAATGTATGGTGATGGCTTTGCGAGCCCAAAGATGCAGCGCTGCCCACATGCCTGGTCTTATTAATAGCGCTTTGACAGGCGCTCCCCAGACACCTAACCCGGGCACCTCGAGGACCCCATTACCTCCTGTGCCAGGATGTTGTTTTAGCTCCCTAAGTGTTCATGATTTGTTTTTCTCAGCCACCCGTGGCGTGAAATATTAGTCAGAAGAGGACGTTGTAAGTGTATAAGATGGGAAGTGGAAGGTTCCTGGGGTGCGGGAGTTGGGGGGTTTGGGGTGAAGGGGCTAATCTGAACCCATTCCCACCGCTCTCTCACACACAGAGAGGGGCTAACGCTACAGTACAGTACATTAACCATACAAACAGCGTTGGGATGTTCACATCTGGCCCGTTTCCCTCAATGAGTCACACACACAGTCACACACACACACACACACACACACACACACACACACACACACACACACACACACACACACACACACACACACACAGTCACACACACACACACACACACACACACACACACACACACACACACACACACACAGTCACACACACACACACACACACACACACACACACACACACACACACACACACGCACACACACACACACACACAATGTCTTCAAAGACAGAACAGGAAATCTAAACAAACAGTGATGTCATCGTTCTGCATGGTTTGATTCAAGGGACCCCTTAAAGGTCGGGGGTGGGACTGGGTTGGGGGGGGCGGGGGGGGGGGGTTATGTCTTCAGCAGTCCGATTGGTCAAGGGGTCCATAGTTCTGGTGCCCTCTGCACTGAGGGAATGCCACTGCCAATGGGCGGTGGTGGGATCATAGATTTATTTGAGGGACCCATGGGACATGTGGGGCCCTCTCGGAGCCCGCCCCCTCCTCGACCGCGATTGGCCTCTCTGACAGGAAGTCGTGTCAGTGGAAGGTTACGCGCAGGCGGGGGCGCGGATCCGCTTGATTGGCCGAGAAAGCAGAGGTTTAGGAGAACGGGATTCCTCAACAGCGGGAGGCTCTCTCCCCTCTCACACCACTTCCTGAAGCCGAGTTCCTGCTCCCGACGTAGAAACCACACTAGATACAGACTCTAGTGTGTCAGTGGAACCCAAACCAGATATATTGTCAATGGTTTCTTGAAGCCTCTCCGCCCCAAATTCAAAACGAATGAATCTTGATGGATAGACAATGGTGTGTGATAATGTTAATTCTTGCCAATCAGATCGTGTTGTTTAGAAACTGCATTACACCAACCAGAAAACATGATGCAACAGAATCGCAGCGCATTCGCAACAAATGACAGTCAACACACACTAGGTCACATCGCTGCATGGGGAATACCAATATGTTCCCGAATGGTTTGTGTCTACGTTTAAAGCGAGAACGGACCCAGCACGGGGGGACATATTTACGAGCAGGAGTTGGAGTGCAGTGAATATAACACGGGGTTCACACCAGCGCCGGCGTCCGGGGGCCTGGGCCCGTGTTGGGGCTCCGACTCGCTGACATATCGGATGTTTTGAAGCTCATCCTCTGCCCTGATGGATTGGGTTCCTTAGCAGCGCTCGCAGACTATAAAGAAAACAATAAAACCTTGATATCATGCCCATCTGCTAGCAGCATATCATCTCGGTTGAACATAGGCTTGTGTATCCATTCTACTTCCCCATGAGGTCGGAAACGTATGGATGCAAGTCGGTATTTCATACATACTTGTTTTTATTTTTTAAAGGATCCTATTTTAATTAGATAACCAGTCTGTAGGGTCCACTGGGAAGGTGGAATCGCTGATCTATCGGTCATATGTCTGAGTGGACACTCGCACTGGTGATGTCACATATGGCTAGCAATGATTAATCAACGTCACACCTGGTGGTGAATAGGGGCCCTTAAAATTAACTTATGCTAATTTAACATACTTCCATTCGTCTTCAGGACTGTTGGTAATGTGCCTGACTTTTATGCAGTGCTATGTATACCTATGTTTCTAACTATGCGTAGGCCTACCAGCCTTAAGGTAAAAGTTCTCATCATTACATTAATGAATTCGATTTTTTTGAACTGTAAATTGAAACATATTTTGCTGTCATAATTTTATTTGGAAACAACCCAGTTATATTGATTGTTGTCGAGACACTTCTTCTCCCCTCCATCGGTCATGTTTGATCCATCCAGACGTGGCGGGCCGCCTTGCAAGTTGTGAAAACATAAACTTAGAAAGCGTACACAATTCAACTCGCTCTTTGACATTGAGCGCACGGTGATTTGTGTGTGCGAAGCTAACCCCTGATTGCCTCTGCGCCCAACTGTTGGTGTGATTCCGTCCGGGCGTGCTTTATCTCTTAATAAGGAGGCGCAGTCCCTCCCAGCCTTGGAGCGGCAGCCTTGCTCCAGGGGCCGGCAGGAGGAGGAGGAGGAGGAGTGGCCGCGGGCCGCTGCAGGGCTTTGTGCTCGAGCTGGTTCACAAGCTGCTGCTGCTGCTGCTCCCCGTCGGTGCCGGCGCTGGCTGGCTGGTTCCGCTTCAGCGGCTGCCTCGCCTCCTTCAGGGCCTTCTGGAGACAATCCACCCACTGCCAAGCAGCCTCTGTTTGCATGCTAATCCACGGCCGTCTCTTTTGTGTCCGTCTTGTTTTGTCTGACTCTGTCTGTCGGTCTGTCGACCCCCCCCCCCCCTCCCTCTCCAGGGCCCCATGAGGTTTCTTTTTAATACAAAGGACCTGGGAGAACCACAGCCCGAGACGCGCACCTCGCTCATTGCCGTGTTTACCATGCAGGCTCCTCTCGACTGCTCTGCAGGATGTAGCGCTGAGACGGCCGCGGCGGTTAGCGGTGCACGCCCTCGCCCTCGTGATGCCGCTGCACGGCACTTTGTCGACGCGCCCTCGCCGCCCAGGGGGCCGCGCGGACCCAACACGGGCGGAGCAGAAGAATGAGAAGGAGACGGGGGTGGAGGAGGAGGGGGAGTGGGGGGGGGGGGGGGGGGGTGCGTGTCCCAGGATCAACTGGAGTGGTGGAGCGGGAGGATCCTTCACAGCCCCAGCGGTTGTGTGTTTGGTGAAGGGCCTCGGCCGTGGAAAATCTCCACACCTTCAAGAGCATCACCTGCGCGGGCCCTGGAGCTGGCGCTAGCTGAGCCGCGCTAGCTGAGCCGCGCTAGCTGAGCGCTAGCTAAGCCGCGCTAGCTGAGCCTCGCTAGCTGAGCGCCAGCGGTAATAGCATGGGCTGCGGGCCCCGCGCCGCGCATCTGTTTAACATGGAATGGATATCGGGGGCAAGAACAGTGCTTGCCCGTTGCCAGTTTGCCTGTGTTTCATTATTGAACACGAAGCGTAGGCCACCGGCTCCACGCCTCCGCTGTACGTGAACTCCCATTCCCCCCCCTCCCTCTGGTACCAGGGTGGAGCTGCTGCCGTGATGGTTCTGTCTGCCCCGCGCTTGTGTTTTATTCAAGTGTTGTCAACTGAATAATAGGGAGAGAGGATCGGTTAGGACTGCCTCACAACACGATAAATATGCATTATTTCAAACCAAGCTTGAAACTGAATAACGTGATTTGAGGCCTTTTTGTTGGGGGGAGAATTTTTTTTTCATTTTGAAAATGTTCAGCATTTCATAGCCTATACTTACCCCTGATATATGGCAAATTAATCATGTAATCAAATGAAGGTTAGGCAATTATGCAGCACAGGAAAACAGATAAGAATATCATGTGATTTGATCAGGGAAAAGTTTGAAAAGCACGTTGGCTAGTTGTTTTCAGGATCCAGACGTTGTCTTTTTAATCTATTGTCTACAAATGAGAGGCTCCTGATCTGAATAATTCCCGGATTGGCATCTTTTATCATTTATTTTAAACTGTTTAGTACACAAATCTGCCCCACCTGCGTAACAAAAATACAATGCAGATTATGCATGTGGGAAGAAAAAAATAGTGTAGGGCAACAGCTATATTTCAAGTGACAAAACTAACTTAATTCATATCCTCCAGCCTCCGATAACTTTAACATTAATAAATGAACCTTTCTTTCTCATCCTAATCTTTTTCGACATTTTAAAATATTCTCGAGGTAACAGAAAATAATAAAAAAGTGACAGCGTGCAGTGTTTGAATTAAACATCTTAACCACTTGAGTGCAACTGAACGGCAGCGTGTCAAATATCAGGGCCCATTAACGCAAACACACACACGCACGCACGCACACACGAACGCACACACACGCAGCGGCACGCGCACGCGCACAGCACACACGACGCCAGCCCCCTTGTGCGGCGGGGGTTTCTACTCGGATCAAACACTCGCTCCTGTCGGACAAGCGAGGTCTGACAGCAGGCGCGCTACTCCATCTCCCTGGCGACAGCCCTGAGACGATCCCACGGTAAACACAATGCTCCGCTCCCCTCTCCTCTCCTCTCTTAGGTGATACGCATTATTACACTGACACCTGCGCCTAACATGTGGAATTTAATGTATTTTCATTTGCCATTATTTCCGGTAAACAAGGTGCCGGGCCCGGGGTGGTGCGCGCGCACTCAACTGTCAGCAGAAGCGCGTTTAAAAAAGCACGACCCTTTATTATGGGTGCGATAAAAAATACCCTCTTGTTTTAGTTTATATGACGGTTTAATTAAGCACATTACAAACAATGGTATTGCCATTGAAATCTTAAATGAAATCATTGCATTTATTTCGTATTTTGCTATAGCCTACTTCCCAACATCTACCAGTGGCCAACATATTTTTTTTTCACATACAGTAACCTAGTAGCCAGTTTTTATATTGCCTATAATTATTTAGCAATTATCATAATACGATAACAAAACTTTGGAGAATTCTATTCAAATTTTTTAAGCCCTGGCAGGGTGTTAAAAACATTCCCAGTGATAATCTGTGATGATGTTGATTAACCATTTCATCAACGATGGCCATCAATATTTTGTTATGAAGGAATAAGGATAAAAAAGTTTGGGGAGCGTGGGGTGTTTTCTGAAAGATCGTTTCATGACCTCATTGGGTATTGTTTGTTGTAAGTACTTTGTTATTTATTGTTTCTGCAACGCTTAAATTCCATTCATGCTTTTAATGAAGTACTCCATCTATCTATCAATCACTTTATCTCATCTCATCCTATCTTAAGACAAAGTTAGATTGAAATACCATTATCAGCTGGGAAACAGGAAACAGGTTTTCTTTCTTTCTTTGTGAATTGTATTTCCCAGTAATGAAGCCTAGAACACTAGAGCATAGAGCACACAAACCACCTGCACATATAATTATTTTCTTGGCTCTTGGCGCACGCTAATAAAAATCCTTTTTAAAAGGTATTACCCCATGCGATTTATGTGAGTCACTTACTTAACGTTAATTCACTTTTCTAGTTGAGGGGGCCAGAGGTTAATGATGAGGTTTTTTGTGGAGTTGATTTTATACGAAGTGCAGGCTTTACTTAA
>NC_082391.1:880611-907600 GCF_031168955.1 Gadus macrocephalus | reverse complement strand
CCCTCCATCGCTCCCTCTCTCTCTCTCCTCTCTCTCCCTCCATCGCTCCCTCTCTCTCCCTCTCTCTCCCTCCTTCGCTCCCTCTCTCTCCCTCCTTCGCTCCCTCTCTCGTCCATTCCTCTGTTCTCCATTCATTGCCCCCTCCATTGCAACACCACTTTCTCCTTTCTCTTCTCCGCTCCCTCCCTCTCCTCTCTCCCACTCTGACTCTCGTTTTCCCTCCTCCCCCCCGCCTCCCTCCCTCCCTCCCCCCCTCCCTCCCTCCAATCCTCCAATCCCTCATTCCATCCTTCTCTCCTCCACCTCTCCCTTCCTTACTCTCCTCTCCTTTCCCTCCATCGTCCTGACTCAGCCCCCTCTCTCCCCCTCCCTCCCACCCCGAGGCAGGGGGGAGATATCCCATGACCTGGGTTGATGTCCAAGTCGGATGGACAGTAAAACTACATCACCTGTTGATGTATTTATACACTGATAGTTATGGCTTCCATCCGCCCTGCACAGCTTGTGGCCGCTCTGCCGAAGCCTTGTCCACAGACGGAGGGCTGTGCGCTCTTCGACTTGTTATCCTCCAACGTGCGCTTTATAGGGCTTGTTGCCCTGAGATCAAACCCAAACAACAAACAGTTGCTTTACTATCTTTCCCTTCCTTGATTGTGAATGGGTGGCCAAAAACAAGCACGATGATTTAAACAGGTATAGGGATTATTCTGGGATTTAAACGGGGGACAAGGTAGTCACGGTTATGATATTTAGAGCCATATGTCCACCATACAGCCAGAAACACTTAAAACATATGTCTGCTCATTGATGACCTGTATCTAAAAGTTGCTCTGGATAAAAGTATGTGCTTAATAATCGCCGTCTTTATGTGTGTCAGGGTTTATTCATATACCATGTGCTCCATACTCATGGAGCCGCTGGATGCGTTGTTGGAAGGGAATAGCATAACTTGGGAAGTCTTGTTCAGCTTTAAGTGGTGATGCTTATGATAGGCGAATGGGAAAGCCACCTCTGTGTTTCTGTCCCATAAACAGGGGGGCTGCGATACTATTGTCTGGTCGGTTGTTTTGGTGTTGTGTTGTTAAATGCAGTAGGCGCGGCTCGCCTTTACAATCAGGCGTAGGACAGGGGCAGCCCGGGAACCTCAGGGGTCCTGTAAGCATGTGGCAGGCCCACTTCATCACCTCACCCAGCATGAACCCTGGCTGAACCTGGGCCAGCACCACCAGCCTGTCCCCCTCCCAGATCTCTCTGGTCCCTCTCTCTCTCTCTCTCTCTCTCTCTCTCTCTCTCTCTCTCTCTCTCTCTCTCCTCTCCCCCCCCTCTCTCTCTCTCTCTCTCTCTCTCTCTCTCTCTCTCTCTCTCTCTCTCTCTCTCTCTCTCTCTCTCTATCCTCTATCTTCTCCGTCCCTCTCTCTTTCTCTCCTCCTCTCTTGTTTGTCTCTCGCCCTCTGTCTGTTGTCTCTCTCTCTCCTCCCTTTAAGGTCTTTGTTGACATCAGATCATCTTTACTACTTTAATAAGATTCTCTCACCCCCTGCTTGCTGCACCTCCCCGCACACACACACACACACACACACACACACACACACACACACACACACACACACACACACACACACACGCACACGCACACGCACACATACACACACACACAGAGACACACACACACACAAACACACACACACACACACACAGGCATACACGTACACATTACGCGTGCACCCATGTACACACGTAAACACACATTGCGTTGTGTTCTTTTCTTTCACTGCCTAGGTCTTATTGCGTTGCAGTGTTTTAATTAAGCTGCCTCTTGTTGTGTTGGTATCATTGTGTTGGTACCTATTGTTGTCTCTGTGTGTATTCTTTGTGTTGTTAAAGTGTAACTGCCTCCTGTTGTCTTGTTGTGATCGCCTAGTGTTGTTTTAGTGCAACTGCCTATTGCTGTCTTAGTGTAATTGTTGTTGGTGTTGTACAGCTGAGTTGTTTTTGCTGGTGTTGTTTTGTCGCATGGCAACCAAACAGGTCCACAGGTTGAAGAAAACACAGAGAAATGCAACATGTCTTGTTTATATCAGGAAATTAATATTTCTCCCCACCTTCACTGTGTTTCTCTCCCCCCTATTTCTCTGCTCCCCCTCTCTCTCCATCTCTCTGATGAGCTTTATATTTTGCTGCAATGTGACAGGCTCTCTATCTTAATTTCTGTTTTTCATACACAAGCTCTCCCCCTCACTCTTCCCCTCTCTCTCTTACCCCCCCTTTCTCCCTTTCTCTCTCACCCATGTCCCCCCTCTCTCGCTGACTCTTTCTTCTCTCCCCTATCGCTCCCTCCCTCTCTCTTTCAGTGTCTCTCATCCTTCTGTCTCCCCCCCCCTCTCTCTCTCTCCCTCTCTCTCTCTCTCCCTCTCCCTCTCTCTCCAATCTCTCTCTCCCCTTCATTTCCACTTCATTGTCCTCCCTCTCTTTGGTTGCTTCTCTGCTCTCTCTCTCTCTCTCTCTCTCTCTCTCTCTCTCTCTCTCTCTCTCTCTCTCTTCTCTCTTCTCTCTCTCTCTCTCTCCTCTATCTCTATCCCTCCCTCTCTCTCTCTATCTCTCCTTCCCTCTGTCCTTCCTCCTTCCTCCCATCTCTCCCCCTATCTCCTTTCCCTCTCTCCCTCTCTGCTCTATCTCTCTCTCGCCCTCTCTCCTCTCTCTTCCTCTCTCCTCTATCTCCCTCTCTCTCTCTCTCTCTCTCTCTCTCTCTCTCTCTCTCTCTCTCTCTCTCTCTCTCTCGCTCTCTCTCTCTCTCTCTCTCTCTCCTCTATCTCCCTTCCTCTCTCTCCCTCTCTCCTTTATCTCCTCTCTCTCTCTCCCTCTCTCCTCTCTCTCCCCTTCCTCTCTCCTCCATCTCCCTTCCTCTCTCTGTGTCTCCCTCCTCTGCCTCTCGCTCTTCCCCAACATGCCTGAAACCATGCCCTTTCCCTCTTCAAACTAATTACCTCGGCTACCTTGTACCGTCGCCCCGCGGGACACTAAACAACTGTCAGACTAGTATTTATTTTGAAATTTAAACAATCATCTACGTGCGCCGCTGCTAAGATCCTGGCCTTTTCGGCTGCTTCGACCTTCAGTAATTAATACCCAAGGGTCCATTATTGGCAAAGCCTTTATCCTCTGGGCCAAGCAGCCTCTACCCCGCTAATTACAGCCAGGCAGCTAATCTCCCAGCCACGGTGATTGACAGCTACACCTATTCTACTAATTGCCTGTTGCAGACAACACCTGGTGAACTGAATCGTCAGGGAGGACGCACAGTTCTGAGATCTGCTACGGGCCTCGCGGGAGGCTAAACAAGTGTTAGGAAGGTGTGTGTGTGTGCGCATGTGTGTGTGTATGGTTGTGTCTGTCTGTTTATGTGTGTGTGTGCGTGTGTCTGTGCGTGTGTCAGTGTGTGGTTGTGTTTGTGAGTGTAAGCAGTGTGTTGAAAAGGGAACACAGTGTGTGTTGTGTGAATTATGGATGGCGTATGAGTAGTGTATGTATTCTATATCTAGTATGGTATATCTTTCTATCCTACAATGTACCCAACTAAGTGTCTGTCTGTCCTGTCTATCTATCTATCTATCTATCTATCTATCTATCTATCTATCTATCTATCTATCTATCTATCTATCTATCTATCTATCTATCTATCTATCTATCTATCTATCTATCTATCTATCTATCTATCTAAGCACACGCATACATATTTATTATCTGTGTGAGCATCCCTGAGTGTGTTTGCGTGGGTGTGTGTGTACGTTTGCAGTTCGCTGCACATGACAAAATATTCCCCACTCACGTTGCTATGAAGAAGACAGACCAGTGCAGTACTTGTTCCTGTAGTCTGTGCTAATCGGACCCCCAAGACACCACGCCACGGGGACCCACGCCACGGGGACCCTAGAGAACAACAAGGCAGCCGACGGCTCTGACCATTGGGACACTGCCTCCATAGGGGCCTCTTGGTCTGTCCAATGACATAACCAATCGAACAGAAAGAGGCACTAAACACATGAGACACATCAACGTTAACACACAGGGAAAATAATGCACACCCATACAGTTGAGAATAAATACAAACCACTAAACAAAACAGACGTGGAAGTGCAGCGTTCACGGAGTACCAGATGTTCTGCTTTTCTCAAATGCATTCATTGTAAAATATCTCCTAAAACCAAATCAAACTAATTCCTCTTTTTTTTTTTTTTATGTATATTATTACAGCAGCATTTCCAACAGGATTCTTCTCCTTGATGTTTGGGTGGCTAGGGGGATTCTGGAAGGTTCTGGGTAGATCCCACCTGTCCAAAGCCGAACTGCACGGTTGAGTTCAGTTCTGCAGGAATCCTTGAGCAAAATGCTCCCTCACACCCACTCCTTGATGACCTCAATCAAACGGGTACGCAGAAAGGTGTGGCCTGTCTACTAAACAACAACAGTGAATATTAGTGTTTTGTTCTGTTGGGTTCTCTTTAACACGCGTGTTCTCTGAGAGCCCTGTGTCATCCGTGTGGTTTCCCCGCGCGAAGGCGTTCAGAACCGAGAGCCCTGCGAGGTGGACTCCCGGAGATAAAGTCTGCCTGATCTTCCTATTGGCTGACAGCCGCTACTGGGGACGGGGCAGTGTTTGTGTCTTTGTGTGTACGTGTGTGTGTGTGTCTGTTGATGTGTGTCCGTGTGTCTGTGCGTTGGCTGCCCTGGGATCTGGGGCGACAGGCTGTCAGTCTGTCTCCGTTTGACGGACAGGTCGGGGAAAAGGCCACAGAGCATTGGACTCGCAGCGTGGAGGTGGGGGCATCGCCGCGGCGACCCGGGCCGTGGCGGCGGGCTGCAGTCCGCCGTTTGGCCGGGGGTCCGAGGGGACGCTCAGCGCCATCGTGTTTTGCAAATGTAACCCGGGCCCCCCGTCGCGTCTGACCTTAGCCTGTCAAGCCAAGCGGAGCAGGGGAGTGCTGTGTGTGTGTGTGTGTGTGTGTGTGTGTGTGTGTGTGTGTGTGTGTGTGCGTGTGCGTGTGCGTGCGTGCGTGCGTGCGTGCGTGCGTGCGTGTGTGTGACACGTACGTGAGTGACGATCCGAGGGGGGTCAACACTGCAGATCAATGGATCTAAATAACATTATGACATGATTAGCATACAGTTAGCCTGTGGTAGACAGAGACGGAGACAGACCCCCCCCCAACCGCCCCCCCCCACCCCAGAGGACCGGACCACACAGAGCTCAGAGTGTGTCTGTCCATGTTGAACAACGCTCGCTATCACAGCCGTCCAATCAGCTGTCTCTCTGGAGCTCTGCAGCAGGAGGACAGAGCCTGAGTATGTGGGTAATAAGTGAGTGGCGTTAAGTGCGGCTCCCCGGAGTGGCCAAGAGTGTTTGAGACAGTTTAGGTTTCTTTGGGGTGTGCTTGTCATGCTTAAGAGGTTCGGTAAGGAAGGTTATAGGCAGGTTTTTGCATAGATGGTGCAGAGATAAAGGCAGAGAGAATGGATGTCATCATAAAATATGAGGGTACTATGCAGGAATATTGCTGGCAACGGGAGTTTACCTTATCTTACTCGTACCTTGTCTCATGTTTGAAGAACTTTGCACTGAAAATATTTTGGTTTTTATATTATGTATTTATTTATTGAAGATTTGTTTGCCTGGGAAAGTACACATCAATCAACAATGATTCCCCCTTTGTGCAGACGTCCGTAAGGCACGCATGGAAGTTAACACCTACATTTAAATGAATTTGTAAGAGTTAGCCAAGAGGCTAATTCTAATTTCTTGGTTTTCTTGGCAGGTAATTATATTACCCTTTTTTTTATAATTAGTACATAGTCGTTAAAAGCAACACCAGCTATGAAAGAAAACCAAAGACTCCATCCAATAATAACTACTCAAAAGGCAGGTTCTTTGTCTTGAACATTACAGAGTTCTTGTCAAAATTCGTCCAACTTTTGACAACAAGCCTCCATTTTAGGCTTGGAAACACTCATAGATACTCTGTGTTCGCCGGGGCCAGGCAGTGGGACCTGGTGAGGGAAACATCAGCCCTTATTCAACCCGTATGGATGACAGCATCAACCCGAGCCATCGGGGGATCGGCCAAACAGGACCCTGGACACTCAATGCTTGACCCAGCGCTTTAACAACACTGACGGGGCCAATCAGCATCAAGCCATACGAGCCAATAGTAACGTGAGAGTAACCCGTGGAACGTGTGTTTTTCCGAAAAAAGAGCCCAATCGTCGTGAAAACGATACGGTCTGATTTAAAACACTGGCAGGCTACTCACACTTCCACTCATACTCAACCTTTACAAACACTCCCCTGGTGTCTTGTACCTCGGTAAAGGCTAACTGCCACTGAAACCTATAGAAAGCTCAGAGTGTCGGCGGGGCTTGAGTGTTTCACAGCCAGTGGAAAAACAACTCCTATCCCATAGCGATTTTTACTGCACCTATACTAAGCGTAGAAATCTACAGCAAAGTACATTTTGCTTTGGTAAAAAGTCCACCCATAAACATCCTCCTGATACAAGAAGGGCCAAAGTGGACTTATTATCAAAAGCAAAGTTACATGTCCATCATCATGACCTTAACAGTATAAACGTCCCTTCCTAAAGTCACACGCCTGTTGGTACAGCAAAATAATGTTGATGGCATCTTTTGTTTGGCTGAATTATTGCTTCTTATTGTCAGCGAATGTCACACAAATAAATAAACAAACTAATAAACTAGTAACAGTGGAAAGTTGTCGCCCATATATCATTTCGAGCAACGGATGGTGGCATTGATGCATTGATGAGTGCGTTGAAAGGGAGATTTGCGATGTAAGTCGTGTGTTGGTGTGTGAACGGGTTTTTGCGAGGGGGGTAATACGTTTGGGGTAGGGCAGAGGGTGACAGGGATTGCGTGAGGGGATGATATGGTTGTTTTCTTCGTCATTTGGCATGTGGGGGGATGATGATGTGGAATGCGTGTCTGAGGGGGTGATGGTGTTTCGGTGATGTGAGGTGTGTCATGGGAGAGGAAGGGGAACTGTGTGTGAGGAGAGATGAAGGAGGGGTCGGTCTGTTGAGGGAGATGATGACTCTTGAGGTGTGAGTGCAGTTAGGATGCGCGGTGATTAAGGGGCGTTGAGGACGCTTGCCGTACGAGAGCAGCGACAGTACTTTGCGTGTGTGGGAGGGTAGTGATGGTGCAGGGTGTGTTGTGAGGTGATTGGGCATGGTGAGGAGGAGCGGGTTGGTGTCTGAGGGCACGCGGTGACGGGGGTGGGTGCGTGGCGGGGTCCTGACCACTGGGGTGTTGGAGCAGAGCTCATTCATCAACATTGTTCTGCTGGGATGATTTATCTTCTCATTGCCCATGCACAGATGTCATACGTGGGGCTGGCTGGGCCCCAGGAGCCCTGGCTGCTTTCAAACCTGGCACTTCTATAGATAATGGTACTAGTTGTGTGTGTGTGTGTGTGTGTGTGTGTGCGTATGTGTGTGTGTGTAGGAGTAGTGTTTGTGCGTGCGTGTGTGTGTCTGTGCGTGCGTGTGTGTGTCTGAGTGTGTGTGTGTGTGTGTGTGTGCATTACACTCTGTTCTGGTTTACGGTTCGAATGACTGGGAGCTCCGTTCGAACAAAAGGAAGCATTCCTGCATGTCTTGCAGGTGCTGTATCTTCGGCCCCTGGGGGCCCCTGAAGGCTCCATTTTCACAACCCATTTCCAGCTCCAGTCGGCCCCGTCGGCCCCACGCTGGGCGGCTCCGTCCCGCGCCAGAACCGCGTTCCGCAAAGAAAGCGCGGTCGGCGGCAGTAAAGCGGGGAAATGGAGTGGAAAGAGCAGGCAGAGGGGAACGTCCGCGCGGGGCCGGGGCCGGCATCTGCGACCGATCAGGTCCGACCCGGGGCCCCGGGGCCCCCCCCGCTCTCGCCACCGGCACGGCCGCTGCCGACCACAGCAGGACGCCAGAAGTCCCCCGATCAGCGTTAGCATTTAGGATCTGAGCTGCCCTGCGTGTAACGAGGGACCGGCCAAAAGAAAGAAACCATTAACGTTAGCGCGAGGCTCAAGTTCAATGTTTTGTTAAATGACATTCCAAAGGCTCCTCCCACCCCTTCCCCTTGCCCCTATCTCCCCTGGTCGCGCCCCGGCTGTGTTTGTTGTCTTTGCTGACCTTTGTGGAAAATGTCTTCTTTATCTCCGCGAGCGGGTGTCAGCCGCTGCGCGCCGCAAGCTAACGCGCGAGGCTCCACTTCTGCCCGGGCGTCCTGGGAGCGAGACCCCCTCTCGGAGGCCGCTCGGGGCTCAAGCGGTTTTAGAACCTGATAGATTTTCTCAGTCAAACGCACCTCCGAGATAGCTCGCCTTGCATCGCAAGTGAGCTCGCCAGAGGTGATGCGTGAAGACTTTACTTTGCCAGCCTTTGGTAAGGGGAGAGGGGAGATGGGAGAGAGGGGAGAGGGGAGATGGGAGAGGGGGGAGAGGGGAGATGGGAGAGAGGGGAGAGGGGAGATGGGAGAGAGGGGAGAGGGGAGGGGGGACGTTCGCAGTCGGTGCTGATGCGTATCTGGGTTAGCTTATCGTTAGCTACCCGCGTCATTAGACTATGCTTAGGTTGCTGGCTCTCAGGCCTCACTCAGATTTAATTGCAGGGGAGAGGCGTGCGTATACCAAAGATCAGATCCGTTTTATTATTCACAAGCCAAATTAACACTATCAAACAGACTTCGGGTGCCGTGCTGCGAGAGCACACTCACAGCGGGGTCAACGACATGCAAATATTTGCATGTTCGGATGCACGGCGAACAAGGAAGCCAAGGAGAGAAAGGAAATACTTCATCATGTTGTATGCATATAATATAATTGTGTCTCTGGTCGGGCAAGGAGTCTGTTTGAATTTAATTAGGAGCGTACTTACTGCCCCAATATTCCAGACTAATGAAGCTCGTTTGTGCGTCTGTTGCACAACTAACGCCCGCTTGATAAATGGGAAGTGTCACTTTAAAAGATGATAAATCGGACTCTGGAACCCGCAAAAAAATAAATAAAAAAGAATACAGCGGCCACGGTGACTGGGGGAAGAACCAGCGAAGGTTCAGGGGTAAATGAGACCTGAGCGAGGGGGAGGCGGCAGAGGGGGGCGGGGAGGGGGAGGCGGAAGGGTGTGGCGGAGGGGGGGGCCAGGGTGGGAGGGAAGCATGGTGGGAAGTTGTGCGTAGAAATCACAGGGGCCAAATGCCACACACTGTGGAAATGTCAGGCCCCCAAAGAGAGGCCCCCTATCTGACAGAGCGCTGAATAAAACACAAATACAAAATGAATCCGCTGTGCACACACACTGGCTTCTGCATGGCGAGGGACGGCTGCTGAATGTAAATACTGGCACACGCCGGAATCAGTAGTGCGGCGTGACACAGCGGTGGACTCAATCGCCGACCCGTCGAGCAAAATGACACGAAACACTACAATACCTACGAGTTTACCGTGAAGGGATCCACAGCATTGAACGATCGCTGCCACCCTCTAAAAAGAAAAACACGGTTGGAAACACATCGGGATGGTTCAGGAGAAAGACCGAAGGTCCAGAAGGGAAGCGACATCCGAAAGCTGTCGAATGCTTTGAAAAAAATCAGCATCTGTTCCCTTTCTATTTTTAGCTGGTTGCTGCTTTCACCCCCATCAGCTCCACCCACAGCTCCCCCACCCCCTCCACGACCATCTCCCCCCCCCCAGCCCGACAACCACCTCCACCAGCTGCCCCGACCACACCTCCACCACCACCTCCACCCCTAGCTTCAGCACCACCTCCACTACCAGCACCATCATCCACTCCATCACCTCCTCCATCACCACCTCCATCACCAGCTCCCCCACCCCCTCCACGACCATCTCCCCCCCCCCAGCCCGACAACCACCTCCACCAGCTGCCCCGACCACACCTCCACCACCACCTCCACCACCACCTCCACCCCTAGCTTCAGCACCACCTCCACTACCAGCACCATCATCCACTCCATCACCTCCTCCATCACCACCTCCATCACCAGTTCCTCCACCACCTCCACCACCAGCAGTTACACCACAAACTCCTCCACCAGCTACGCCAGCTACATCATCACCTTAACCACCACGCTACCACCAGTTCCTCCACCAACTCCACCACCACCTCCACCACCACCTCCACCACCACCTCCACCTCCACCACCTCCACCCCCAGCTCCACCACCACCACCACCTCCACCACCTCCACCCCCAGCTCCACCACCACCACCACCTCCACCAACTCCACCACCACCTCCACCTCCACCACCTCCACCCCCAGCTCCATCACCACCACCACCACCTCCACCCTCAGTTCCTCCACCACCAGCTCCACCCCCGTTTCCACCCAGCTCCGAGACGGTGTGTGTAATGACACAGAGCGAGCCTTAATGCACCTACCAAGACAGTGATTATCACCTCCGTAATCCTACAGTTCATTAGTTTCACCCTCTTAATAATTAAGTTGGCAGAGTGCTGTGGTCCAGGGAGACCTTCCCTCGCATCGCTAATGCTCGAATTAACAATAAAGGTTCAGCTCAACTTGGAAAGTGCCCAAAGTAGGGGGGGGGTTTAACCCACTGCTCTGCAGCCTAGTGTGTGTGTGAGGGGGGGGGGGGGGGGGGATTCTTCCTGCTCCAATCACTTGTTAGAAGTCGTGTGATGGACTTTATTGATCGGATGTGTGTGTGAGTGTGTGTGGCATGGGCTGGGGTTAACGAGCAGCAAAGGCTGTTTGCCTAATTGAACTTTATGTTGCCAACGGGGAATTGTTTGCGGAGAGCTTTTAAAACGGTCCCTAATGTTCAGCGGGGGCGAGGGGGGGGGGGGGGGGGGGGGGGGGCGGGGGGCACGTTGCTCTGGGATGGGCAGCAGGGCTGCGGGCGGCCGATGTACCGAGGTCTGTCAGGAGGACGTCGGTGGTTGTGAACCGCCCGGGATCCACGACGGGGGGCGAGGCGGGGAGAGAGTGCGCCGGTGAGGTGGGTCAGAGGTGGTCGGGAAGAAGCGCGGACTCTGCGGCGAGATTTTATCAACGCAACGTGGACTTCCTGTTTGGTGAGTACGTAGTGTCGCCACCAGGGCTACGAAAAGTCGGATGAAAAAATTGAAAATCTACATTTCTACCTCTGCACCCTTAGGCTTCGCACACACACACACAGGCACGCACACGCACACACACACACAGTCTACATTAAAATGTGTAAACATGATGAGGGCGTCTGTGGGGGTCTCTCCGAGGTCCGGCTCCTGCCATGAATAAAACAGGAGGTCAGTTTGACCGCTGGCCCCCTGGCTGATTGTCCGTCTCTGGGTCAGGTCTGGTCGGGGGTGGTGGGGAGGTGATGGGGTGGGGAGGGGGAGGGGGGCGGTGCAACCTCCATGTCCGTCTGGTTTACTGACCGCTCAGACCTCTCAAAGCCCACCAGGCGCACAGACACACACACACACACACACACACACACACACACACACACACACACCCACACACACACACACACACACACACACACACACACACACACCCACACACACACACACACACACACACACACACACACACACACACACACACACACACACACACACACACACACACACACACTCACACTCACACTCACACTCACACTCACACACACACACTCACACTCACACTGTGTAGTCGGGCAGATGGATCAATGAGGAAGAGGTGGGCCGGGCTAGGAGGGGATTATCTGCGGAGGTGAGCAGGGACCGGGCCTCCCCGTGTTCACCTTCCTCCCTTTGTTTGGCGAAGAAAGACGAGGAAGACCCTTTCGAACGCAGCCAGACAGAAGCTGTCAGCCGGCGCGCGAGGCAAGCCTGATTTAAGACGGCCCGAGAAGGTGCTTCTCCCTCCTGCGTGTTCAGAGCCGTCTCAACAGATTTGTCACTTTCCCTCCAAGTTCCAACCTCCCCTTGTTGCGTCGCTTTTTTTTCGCGGCGGGGTTAAAACGGCGCCGGGCGGTGCCTTCCCCTCCTCGCCGCCTCCCTCACTGTTAATGGAGACGCGCGGCCGTGATTTATTCAAACGACAAAGCTCTCCGTTACGCCGCCTCTCTGTCCGGAGGCATCCGTCATTGGTGCTAATGTCATATTACTTTGGTGGACCGTTCTGCGTGTGATGAACGGCCGTGACGGGCAGTAAAAAATAGATCAAAACCACTGGGATGAGGAGAAGCGGTGGGTGGGGGGAGGAGAGAGGGGGGAGAGGGGGGAGAGGAGGAGGAGGAGAGAGCTAGTGAGGGGGGGGGGGGGGGGGGGGGAGAGAGCAGAGCGGTAGGGCCGTTAAATCATTTCCTTCCAACGCCCAACAGTGCTCTTGGAAAATACCAGCCATTACATTTCCACCCCGGCTAATCAAAGCGAGCGGAGGGTGATTAGAGAGTGCATGGACGCCGTGATGCTCTTTCTTTTTTCTTTTCTTCTTCTGCACCTTAACAAGCCATTACCTCTTCGGAGCAGGCTCGCCCGGGCACGGGCCGACGGCGGATGCCGGCTGAAATATGGGACACTTACTACCCAACCCAGCCCGATCCGTCACCGCGGCGGACGAGCAAGGCAGCAGAGTTGTGTTAGCAGACGTTAAGCGTCTCATTAGAGGGGTTTGATTTTGGTGATTTAAGGGGCAGGGATTTTATTGATTGAAGGACGTTTGCATATAATTTTACATTTATGATAGCTAACATATTTAATGTGCATACTATATTATACTATGCAATTATATCAGGAATTATGAGGAATATCTTTTATTTTTTATTTGATGTGATTAAATATCTTAAAATGGGTCATCTTTATTTTACCTCCCACCTAATAATTGTGTTGATTCAACGCCGTAATGCCACATAATGTGAATTAAGAATCAGAAAATGATTTTTCAATGGTAAATTGCAAACGTTGCAGACATATTTTGTGTTTTTTTCCCCATCCTTACAGAAAACATCTGGTCAGCAGTGAACAGTACCATATCATTAACTCTGTTTTAATGTATACAGCAACTCAGGTCCTCGTGTGTCCCAGCAGGTGCCCATATGTCCCGACAACGTGTTTGTGTGTAACCTCGGGGCTCAGGTGTGGGAACAGGTGTGTGGGCGGGGCCTCAGAAACACCTACTCAGCATTTAACTGACATCTGACACTGTTGTTGTGAAGCCTGTGGGTGCCATGGCAACGGCAAACATGCAAAACAGCCTCACCCAAAATGATGTAATGAACCAAACAAGATAAGGTGCCCTCGAATTAGTTCATTTTAAATGGAAAATATATGTTAAATGGTGGTTGGTGTGTCAAATGCTGACACATTCTATATTAATAAGTAGGAGTCCATATACTAGTCATTGATTTGACAACATTTTGCTTCATTTCTTCTTGGTCACGTCAAATGATTTTTGTTTGCGTTATGCAACACCGTTCCTCGACTGTTGCAGGCCCCCTACCTCATCACTCATTCCCCAACATCTTCATCCTCTGAACTACCTGCTCCTCAGCCGTCACATTCCTCCTGAACCTTGACCCCTTTGTGTCCCACAGACACAGGCACACCTTTGACCCCTGAGCGAGTAGAGTTCACGGTTTACAGGGCTCCGTGATGTGCAGCTGGAAACGAGAGGGTTTATTGTGTCCTTAAGCTGAACCCCAACAACTTCATGGGTTGGGCCTGAGCTTCTGCATTATAACCCAACAAAGCCCCTTTTCTTATTTCATAAAAACAACCCAACTGAAGGGAAAGAACAGACCATGAATAACCAAGGAATATAATTAACCATGTGTGTGTGTGTGTGTGTGTGTGTTTATTTTTTACATTGTGCCTGTATTTTATTCTCTAAACTATTCCTTTCTTCGTATGACCTTGCTTCCATTGAATGCTATGTTATCGTTATGTAAATAGTGAAAGCTATGAATGTTATGGATCCGAAGACTAGCTGACTAACAGGGATTCTTTATTAAACAAATAAACCAGAACGTAACCTCTTTTTTTTCGGTTTGCCAGAAGCAAATTGTCTATTCCTCCTTCCCAACAGCCTACAGCGAGATTGTAGACGCAGTATAATCCGCTCTTAAGAATCCACTCAGCGCCTCAGAGCAGAAGAAGGAGTGCAGTTAGAGCACTTCACTGGGATGGACCAAAGAGCAGACAGGAGAGGAGCGGAGTATAAAAAAAAATAAAAAAACCAATAAACCATACATTATTCAACCCCAAGGTTTGACAAGGGAACACAGAGAGTTGGTGAAGCTCCCCTGATCCTGCCAGAACGCCATGCCAGAAGTTTCTAGTTGCCGTCTCGCGGGCTTAAAAAGTGGTAATAATGAATAGCTGTCATGCGTTTCCATGCTAATCGATGCCGTGCCGGCATGTAAGCATAGCATTGCAGATACATAAAGTCTCTTTGAAGATGGCGCTTTCTATACACATATGGTCACATCAGTTCGTTGGGAAGTAATTAACTCAACATTATCAATAAATTACAAATTTTTGCAACTTTCTAGATTGTGGATTAATATGCAGATCATTTGGGCTGTGTTTTAAATGACTACAAGTATACCTTTACAACCATTCCACCTTACAGCTGCTTGGTAAAAATATTAAAGCAGTTCAAATATGATTAAAAAACATTCTTATGGTGATACTTTATTTATTTTATAAATAAAAATACCCCAAAAAAGGAAAAGCACCCCAAAATAACGTATTTAACTCCCAGACAAAAGTTTCTCAGTTTCCACTATTTTAAAGTTATCTTCATCTAGGAAGGTAGTATTCTATAAATGATGGATTGGAGCCTGGAACCAATGTACTGCCGGTTGTCAGGGATCATTTGTCCTTGGTTATTGTCAAAAGGCATCCCACGAGCTGAAGGGGAGAAATTAGTATTCTTTTTTTTTTCTTTCACTATCGATTGGTGAGCAGAAACTGTCTTGTATTTGACAGGGGACTGACCCCGCAAGGATTTGCCTTTTCAGGAAGTAAGTTGGAAAACAACCTTGGAGGAGACGGACTGCTACACTATAGTCCGCCGTGTACCACAAACACTCTCTCCATCCTGAGTTATCTGCTCTGTCTCAGCTCCCATCCGCACGCCGGGCGAGCCTCGCTGGGGAACCACGTGCACTAAGAAGAGGCTGACAGACCGCCCTACGATAGCTTAGCAGGACTTTGCTATATGCTAAACTGCAACGTATTAGGAGCTCTTCTTTTTATTGTTAAAATATAAGAACAAAATGTGTGTGTGTGTGTGTGTGTGTGTGTGTGTGTGTGTGTGTGTGTGTGTGTGTGTGTGTGTGTGTGTGTGTGTGTGTGTGTGTGTGTGTGTGTGTGTGTGCGCGCATGTTTGTGTGTGTATGTATGTGTGTGTGTTTGTTTTTTGCATTTATGTTTGTATGCATTTGAAACTGAATTATAGCAATTTAAAAGTGCACCAACTATGCCAATGGTAATTATACATATTTTGTTAATCATGATTATTAATTATTGTATAAGTTGAACGGTCTTGTTGTTGTTTGCTACTTTTGCGTTTTTATTATCAATCACTCTTGGGTTCCATGTCAGGCTGCACTTCTGATAATAAAACACTTAAAAGACTTTGTAGTCGTCGCCGTCGCAGCAATCGATTAATTATTAATGAATTGTGGAGCTGCATTTGTTTCTGAGTACACATGCATGTTCCTGATGACAAAGTACTTGTCATACAGCTTTAGCACAAAATTTGAAATGTAAATAGGGAAGTGCCTTAAAGGAAACACGCTGTCGTGTTTATTAATTATCTGACTTCATTCACGCGAGCAGCTTGTCATTAACGACGCTGGCTCTCTCAGCCTGCGTCCCGCCTTCGTCTTGACGCAATCTATCTTTCTGGCTGCCATGAGCCCCCCCAATTTGTAATGAGTTATTGGGTTGTTCCCTGATATTCCCATGTGATCAAACAGGAAGTATTCGGAATATGATTTATAGTTGTTAATTGTGGTATTCAAAAATTCACAATGGGCTCCGGAAAAAAAAGAGCGGGAGTGTGAAAACAGTGGTGCACATCTGGAGAAGCCATCGCGGCCCGGGGCCAACTTCCTGTCCTGAGAGTGAAGTAAAAGCAGTACTGAATCTGAGCTAGCTACACCCTGGAGAGTACAAAATATTTTTCCCTGTCAGCCCGGGCCATGGGGCCCCTCAGTCCCCCAGACGGCTGACCCTTTGTGAACCGCGGGCCGCGTACCCCCCCTCTGCAGCGACGGGGCCGCGAGGAGCCCGGACAAGACGTATTTGTATTTGATATTAAAGTAGCATCAAACATGGCATAAATTATGGAGCGCACAACCAGTCTGTCACATTATGAAACATCTCCGCGCCGCGTGAGATCGAGTGAGGATGGAAAAACAAGATGGTTTCCTGTGCTCGCGGTTGCCCATGGCGACGTGGCTGGAGTCAGACCAACATGGGGGTTTTGGCAGATGGGAAAGGGGGGAGTGGCACGGTGTCGTCGTGGGACGAGGCCAGAGGAGGGAAGATCTGAACTTCTTCAAGGAACTCTAATGAGGCCCACCCCTGGGTGTTGCCTTTACACACGCAGACACACACACACAGACGTGAAGGAATACAAGATAGCATTGTAGATAACTATTGTATGAATAATAATTTGGCTTTGGAGTAACACCACGCCAATGATGCAGTGTGATGACAAAAAAACAGCAGACTATTACTAAAAATGCTAAAAACACACACACTTCCACAGGTTGACACACACGCACACGTAGCATACACAAGCAAACGCACACACACACACACACACACACACGCACACGCATGCACGCATACATGCACACATGCACACAAGAACACAAAGACATACACACGCATGCACGTATGTATGAACAAACACACACACACACACACACACACACACACAAATTCACTGAAAGTGTTTTAACAAACGCGAGGTCTCATTGAATGCACTGTATCTAATTATGACACCATCCTTACCACTTGGGGAAAAATAAATAAATGACTTTAAAATACATTTAAACCTGAAAGATATTTTATTGACTTCAGCTTTATGGTGGTGTGGAATGTGCTAAGGGGTTCATATATACCCTTCCATATTCATCATGAAAGTGTTTTTAAGAATAAGCAATGGCAACTCAAGGCCAAATCATTTTCTCAAATCTACTTTTATTGATCGGGGTTCGAGTGCAGGGGCAAGCTTTGATTTAGCCACGGATTAGCATAACTCACGTATGGTGCAGAGCTCACCCAGGGTTACCAGACCCCTCCTTCCTCTCCCCCCTCCTTCCTCACCCCCCCACCTTCCTTCGACCCCCCCAACCCCAACCTTCTGAAGGAAGATGGAGCTTGAAGATGATAAATGTGTAGAGTTCCCCCGTACACACACACACACACAGACACACGCACGCACGCACGCACGCACGCACGCACGCACGCACGCACGCACGCACGCACGCACGCACGCACGCACGCACGCACGCACGCACGCACACACACACACACACACACACACACACACACACACACACACACACACACACACACACACACACACACACACACACACACACACACACACACACGCAAACACCCACACACACCTAAACCCAGCACATAATGTCTTCTTTGAGCTCGTTGCGTTGGCACGAGCCATCCGGTGTGTTCCCTGGAACTGTGGGTTAAGAGCCCACCAGGTCCGGCCCCACCACCACCACCACCATCACAACCACCTCCACCACCACCTCCACCACCACCACCACCACCTCCACCACCACCACCACCACCACCACCTCCACCTCCACCATCACCACCTCGACCACCGTCACAACAACCACCTCCACCACCACCGCCGGCACCACCTACCCCTCTGCGGCTCCTTACCCAGCATGCCTTTCACTCAGGTTAATATCTGCTTCCTGCCTGTGCCTGGCTTTGCTCCCCCCCCCCCTCCCTGTTCGCATGCGACGCTCGGCCGCCATCCTTTAAGTTGTCAGGCAGAACAGATGGCAAAATATGTAGCTGACCTAAAATACATGTGTCCTCCGGGAGATGTTTCCAGCACTCAATATGGCAGAGCGTTCTATGGAATAGCCAGGATTAGATCTAGAAACGGCAAAATGGCCGCCGCCTGCCGCCGCCGCCGCGCGGATGGGAAGACACTGATGTAAATGTATTGCTGCCAGGAGACCCGCAGCTATTTCAGCACAGCGGGCTGAGTGGGGGGGAATCTAAGGGCTAAGTAGAACTCCATCAATGACATTTAAACAGCAGACGGCCCTTCCTCGGAGTCCATCAAGCAGATTCTTTTACAGAATTATAAATATCATATCCAGGTGATCAAGGCTTCTGGCATGGCTTTATTTACTGGCAGCGAGTCTGCGAGTGCTAGACCTGTAAAGTCCTGTCTCCCCCCCCCCCGCACGAGGGGGTAGCAGCGTGCCTCTCAAACAACGCCAGCACCTCCCGTTTATTTCATATCACTGCCATCTCTCGCGCGCCATATTCACAACATGCAAAATGTTGGAAACGCTTTGCATATTCTCCACATAGAGTACATGTGAGTGGCTACTTTGTAATTTTTTTGCCAATTCCTCACGATTTTTCCTTGCATTTCTTGAGTGCCGGAAATTAGAGGCTGCTTGACGTGATGAAAACACAACACAAAATAAACTAAAACAGTTTTAGGGTGAAAGAAAGAGAGGCAGGGAGAAGTTCCTCCACATCAGCGACTCACTTCACAGAGGGACCAGAGCCACCCCTCTCATGACGCCTCACAGTGACCTCCGCCGTGTCACAAGTAATTGACAGCAGGAAGGAGATAACGTCACCAAGATGTACTTCCTACTCCCTCAAACCGTGTTGAGGGAGTCAAACAAAGAGGTCTCAGTGATGAGCTTCGTGACGTAGTGGGTGGGTGGGTTTGGAGATTGGACGGGGGTCACGACGGGGAGACCCAGAATGTTCTGGTTCTTCGACTGGACTGGGAGATGCGGATTGGGAACCAGTTGTGATGTGGGATTTGGGATGTGGGGGAGTTGATTGGGTTTGGCAGGGTTTTAGGACCGTTATTACCTCTCTGTCGGGGAACGATGTAAATTGTTTTTTGTTGTTGTGCTGATGATGTGAGGGCCTCTTTGAGAAAGGTTGTGGGTTCCATTTCTGCATAAGCAGTAATTTGAACTTAAGAAGGACTTTGGATCGAGATGGTTGTCATAAATTCGTCCATCATGTGGTACATTTTAAATATTGAACACGTTTTCACAGTGTGGATATTAACTAAGTTAGGCTTCGACCCCTAACCTGCCCCGAGGTAGAGCCAGCTTTTGAACCTCAGACATCCGAGAGTTACTCCAAGAACGACCGAAATACTGCGATACAGCAGCGGTACACATAAACAGTACAATCCTAAATAAAACTGTCACTAGCAACTACTTTTTTTTTTTCTTCTTTCCAAATGATGATATCAGGAGCTGGCCCGTAAACGGTGGCCGAGGCCGTTAAAGAACGTGGAACGAGGCAGGTTCGTCAAGGTCTGCGAAAAGACTTATCGCCACTCGCCGCGGAACACTGAGCGCGAGGAACCGCTAGCTGACGTTTATGTGCCCCTAGTGAGCTTTAATCAAAGAACGAGGAGGGATAGCTACAGAACAACCCCCGGCTACTACTTTCCCTGCTCCGTTCGTCGCTAACACAGCGATTAGCTGCTGTGCGGTGTCGTCAAACCCCCTTCACCTTTTCCTTTTTCCTTTTCATCCTCAGCTTCCACCCACCTAATCTCCCGACCTCTTAAAAATCAAAATCACTGTAGGATTGTCGTTAGGTTTCTTTGTACGTTTTTTTGTTTCCGCAATTCATTAGTTCCCCAGAAAACTCTTGCCGGCCTCGAGCTGGACGCGTGCCGAGGCGGTCCCATTCATCTCTGCGTTCTGGCAGGGCAGTGAGGAGCCATGAAGGAGGAACACTGGGGTAAGAGTGCCATGTCTGCACGCCTGGTCTGCCGCCAACTTCCACCAGCGCCTTTCTCTGCGTTCTGGATTTCCCATCAGGATCGCCCACTAAGAACCTGCCGCGCAACACAAATAACCTTCAGCTGCCCCCCCCACCCCCCAGCTCGCCCTCTCCCGAAGCCCAGGGATGCCTTTCACAATCGACCCCTCATCCAGTCATGTAATTACCTCATCAGGCGCAAAATACATGCGATTAGCGATCCATCCGACACTGAGAGTATGAAAATAAACGGAAACACTGTTCGGGTCTGAGAAAAGCAAAACCAAGAGAAAAAAAATGACATAATTTCATTGTGCAGGCTTCTCCTTTTCCTGTAAAGCCTGAGCTACAACGCACTCTGGCCACCAGATGGAGATTGTTGTAATTCTCCTGTAATAACCCCACCCTGTAATAACAGGAAGTGGGGATAAGGAACTTCCCCTGGGGGCTCGTGGTGGTGGAGAACCTGTAGGTGGCGGGTCTGGATCAAGTGACGTTATGCGAACACCCATGTGGGGGCTAGAAATCCCAGACCGGATGTCAATTATTGAATTATAAAAAAAGGGCAGCCACATCACTACACACACACATACAAATACACACACACCAGACACACACGCACACGCACACACACACATGTATGGGTGTCCCCTGGTTCTTCAAAGTGAGCCAAGAGCCTGGACAGACGAGGAGGAGGAGGAGGAGGAGGAGGAGGAGGAGGAGGAGGGGGAGGAGGAGGAGGAGGGGGAGGAGGAGGGGGGGGAGGAGGAGGAGGAGGAGGAGGAGGAGGGGGAGGAGGGGGAGGGGGAGGGGGAGGAAAGGGAGGAGGAGGCAGGAAAGAAGAGGATGAATAGGAGGGGATGGAGGTACGGGAGGAGGAGGGAGGAAAAGATGTCTCTGTTAGGTGTTAGGGCATCGCCGGCGCACGATGTACACGGGACGGAGCAGTGTTTGCGGCGGTCGCAGCGCTACCCCTAAGCGCCCTTTAACCCCAGCTGTGCCTCCCACCGACCCTCAACAGAGAGCCGATCCATTCTCCGTCCATTAGCGGCCGGTCGAGGAGGACGCTGCTCTGCGAGTCCAGCTAATATTCTTTAATTCACTTCACAAAGGGGGGGTATTGTCCGGGGCCACTCCGTGCACTTAATGTCTGCAATTACATCACGTTACACATGCTGAAGAGACCCCCGGGGACTCGGTGGAGCGAATTCCTCTCCTTTTGTGATCCGCTCTGGCCCCTCCGAGCACCTGATCACACTTGGCAGGGCCACGGCGATGAGACACGTGTGGTAAAACAAGAGAGGAAACACTAAATATACTGATGGAAGAAAATAAAACCCTGGGACTTCAACCCGTCCTTGTTTTTCCACGTCCCCGCCTCAGTTTGCTCGCTGTCTCTCCGTTTCATTAAGAAATAAAACATTCTGGAATTCCAGCGGACAGCGCAGATGGCGGGCTGTTCTCGGCTCAACCTGCAGTCAATTAGAAAAGGCACAATACGGGTTCTGTCCGGAGCCGGACGGGGGAAAAAAGGGTGGGGGGAAAAAATCCCAAAAGAAAGAAACGAGAAGTGTTTTTTTATTGCACTTATTTATTGCCTTATAACTCAGAAATCAAATGAGTTCACATCGAGGAGGGCTGAGCCACGGGCCCGGGTGTGATTGATTTGCCCTAACAAGGTTGAGTTGATGCATTCGAAGGGTGGAGCCAAGGAAAACAGGACCACGGCCCGGCGGGGGGGGCTCGGGAGGCAGCGCTGTGGCGAGCGGCGTTCGGAGGCTCGCGAGCGGGGTTCTGGGTGGGGGGAGGAGGGGTCGTGGTGGGGTGAGGGGGGGGGAAAGAGTGTGTCTGGCTGTAAAGGGCTGCGGTCGGTCGGGGTGGTTGGGGCGGGGGCTGGGGGGCTGAGGGGGGGGGGGGGGGGGGGCTGGGGGGCCAGCAGTGAGGTCAGGCCTCTCCCCTGTTCATTACAGGTGATAAGTGCCCACAGAGGAGGCCGCCAGGCCTCACAGCAGAGAACGGACCTGGAAATATGAAGGAAAAAAAGAAAAAGGAGGAAAGGAACAGAAAGGAAGAAAAAAAAAAAAACGGGCCGGGGTTGGGAGAGGGGCCTTTATGGGCCTGTCCATGGACCCCTCCATCTCCCAGAGACCTCTGGAGAAATGACGAACAGGGCCACTCGCTGGAATCGGCCCCCAGTCGCCCCTTTACCACCTCGACCACAGAGCGAGCCACGACGGTGCCAATTAGACAAAGGGAATAAACCGAAATATACAGAAGTGTAATCTATAAATAAGCCTCGTGTCAGGTGTCATGTTTTACTCCCCACCATTTTATATCCCAATTTCTACACGGCTCCTTGTTTAAATTGGTCTGGCTGTACGCGGCCTTTGTTCAGACAATGCTATGTCGAGAGCATTGTTCTGTCCAGGCTACAAATCAGCCTAGTCAAGCAATTAGAGCGCAGCTCTGTACTGGAACACGCGCGTGTGTGTGCGTGTGTGTGTGTGTGTCTGTGTGAGTGTGTGTGTGTGTGTGTGTGTGTGCGTGTGCGCGTGTGCGTGCGTGCGTGCATGCGTGTGTGTGTATGCGAGAGAGAAAGAGAAAGAGAAAGAGAGTGAAGAGAGAGATAGTGTGTTTGTGAGATTCTGTGTGAAAGAAAGAGAAATAAAGAGAGTGTGTGTGTGTGTGTGGGTGTCTCAGTGATGGCATTTGTTAGTGTGTGTGTTTTGCTGTGTGCGATTTTGTGTCTGTGTATATTGGGTTGGGCCAGCTGTATCGTAAAATAAAAGATATCGAGGCTGTATAATAAAGTAAATATTTGTATAGATATGATAATTTCAAGGTGAAGCTGAGATTAAGGCTGGAATTGTATTTACGCTTTGGTGGTTTCAGTTACAGCGTTCTGGTTTCCCCCACTGCATGAATCGAGTCAGGGTCCTTCCTCTATCAGACACACCATCCCTCTTTTGACTCATCCTAAGCCTTGTTCCTCATCCTCCTCTTCCACCGCCTCCGCCTTCCAACAGATGTTGAAGAAATTAGGCAAGCAGCAGCCATAACGAGCCAGGAGTAGTTTCACACAGTGCAAACAAAAGAAGGTTTTACCAGTGGTGCTTAGAGGGGGAAAAATGTTGGACCCGTGCAGAAATTCAATTACACTATGATTGAGTGTTGACATTTCTGAGGCCGAACGACAGGAAATTCATTAAAAGTGGAGCTGCTTGGTCGGGGGGGGGGTTTGTAAAAGAACCCACCAGTTCGTGGTGATTATGGAGCGGATGGCTGCGCGGGTCAGGCCAGGTTCTTAGAGGCAATCGTGGATGTTTAGAGGAACCAGAACCGCTGTGCGTTTCGTATTGATTTGAAAATCATCCACCGGGGAATAAGTCAAATTCACATCTGTACTCAGGGCGCCGTGGTGCAGCGGTTTAAAAAAGAAAAGCGCCGGTGTTTCCTGTGAGAGCGAGAGTTAGGGAGGCGGAGGGTTCCTGAATAATGTGAGGTATTGATTTTGACACGCATGGTATTGTAATAAGCAAATCTGGCAGTGCGGTCATGCGAGCGAAAAAAGAACAAGCCAGGAGCGTTTATAAGCAGATTATGACATCCTTCTAATCATTACTGTGAGCTTTAATACCGCAAAGGTTAGGTCAACATTTAAACGGTTACTACTTAGACTGTGGAGCAGAATGGATGTGAATCGGTTTTTCGGTTGCCGGGCATTCAGTTGGAGCTTATATTAGTTTTGACCACAAAACTGAATCTTTTTTAGTTTTGACCACACTCAGTTGTTTATGATATCATGGCAGTCAGTAAACCTGAGCTGGACTATCTTTTACTTGGTATTTGTTCTGTTCTATTCTGTTTAGTTCAGTTCTGGTCAATTAATTATGTTTGTTCTTTTCTCTTCTATTCCATTTTGTTCCTTTTCAGTATTTGTTTTCGTTTGTGGGATTTGCGTTCTGTTCAGTTCATTTCCGCGGCGTCCCACGAATCCGTCCCATTTTGTTCCATTCCTTCTGTCGTGTGCTGTTCTTATTCCGTTTCCTTAAATGTCGTTCCGGTGTGTTCTGCGGAGGCAGAGCGTCAGGGTCCTCTGAGTTACCCCCTCTCTCGGACCTTGACAACCCCCCCTCCATCTGGAGCAGGACGCGGAGCCCTCGTCCGCGGAACGAGCCGGAATCACGCTCGGGCCGCGGACATTAAGCGCTCCCAGGACGTGGGAGCACATCTGCAACGTCCTGTCCGTCCATAAACGTCTTAACTGCCTGCGGCGAGGTTGTTACTTGTTTATAAATGGTCATCCTTCGTTTGGTTTATTAAGTGCGCTCTCAGGGGCGTGCTACGGACCAGGTGACAGTTTATTTGACCCGACCTGAAGTGAACACAGGTACACCAACGCCGTCGTCCCAGAGAGGGTGAGGCTTCACTCAGGGCCCCTGGTAGCCCTCCACATTTGAATGCTTTTCTCATGATTTGTGTTCTCAGACGAGTATTAACCGTTTGACTTTGAGGACGCTATTACTGTGAGATGTTTATTGAAAGAAGACTTTGATGAGAGCAAACGGAACAATTATAGAAAACAAACCCGAAACGTACTGATGAAAAGTCGGGATTTGACGTAAATCTGACATTTATTACAGCTGTATTTATACACCTTAAACTAAACACATTGCTGTTTCGAATATACAAATGGAACGCCGAAAATCTCATCCAGATGTTAACCTTTCGGAGCGCTAGCATGTTTGCTAAGTCCCTGGCACTGTTAACTTTCGGTTTCACTTCTGCTGTTTAACAGTTAATACTTTGCTTTCAAACCCGTCAACTCAGTCAGCCATGTTGGAGTGATTAAAAACAGGCCCTTCTTTCTATATAAATGATCCCTCTCTCTCTCTCTCTCTCTCTCTCTCTCTCTCTCTCTCTCTCTCTCTCTCTCTCTCTCTCTCTCTCTCTAGCTCGTTCCCTCGCTCATTCTTAATTATTTCTTTTTGAATTCAACTTGAAGCTGAAAAGGTCAGATTGACCACCAGGATTCGGAGACAACTTTAAGGCAAACAACAAAAACATACAAAAGTGACCCCAGTAAACAAACCAAAACAAACAATGAAGCCAGAGGGGGCTGCGCTCACCACTAGCATGTTCTACCTGATGCTGCGGCAATTCCCTGATAACAGCAGCATCCGAGGCGAGAGACACCGCGAGTGGAGCGCTTCATGAATATTCTGTAAGAGCTATCAAGGGCCCAAAGTCCACTTTTGGTATTTTTCTAATTGATGAAAAGTTCAAGCAATCATTTATTTATCGCCTGGATTCGCCTGGACCTCTCCCCGGGTGGACGGTCACCGCTACACACAACACGAGTAAATAAGAGGAAGGTGAGGTGGTGGAGGAGGAGGTGGTGGGGGGTGGTGGTGGAGGAGGAGGTGGAGGAGGAGGTGGAGGAGGAGGGGGGGGGGGGGAACTATTGGGGGATGAGGGTTGCCTGTGTGTGTGTGTTTGTTTATGCACGTGGGGGAGGGGGGGCAGGTGTGGGCATGTGTTGGGGGGGGGTTGAGAGAGGCAGCCCTTGGTGTTGGACTGGAACGTACCCTAAGACCTTGTGAAGATGGCTCGCTAACAGGTTTTCTGGCGAGGATTTGCAAACTCCACCTCGGGTAACCACAATGGAACCTATTAGCGCTTGACATTTTTATCCGGACGGCCGAAGGCTTCACGTCTCGGGCAGCGGCGGGGCTAACGGTCTCGGACAGCTCCGCGTGGCGGCCAGAGGGGGGGGGAGGGGGAGGGGGGTGTGGGGGGTGTGGGGGGTGGGGGTTCCGCCTCGGCACACCTTTGGGTCCTCCTGGAATCCAATACCTGAGGCCCCCAGTGGCACGGCGCCATTGATTTCTTGTCAGCCAAAGAACTTTTCAGACCGTGTTGGGGGTCAGGCTAGAAGGATGGGGAGGGGAGAAGGGGGGGGGGGGCGAGGAGGTGGGGGAGGAAGGTGAGGTGAACCACGGAGAGAAAGGGTGAGAGAAATCTTAATTAGAAGTGGGAGGATTTACTGAACCTGGTTACAGGCTTTGGGGATCCGCTCAATGAATCTCATGAAGGGAGGGAGGGAGTGTGTACGTGTGTGTCCGTGTGTGTCCGTGTGTGTGTGTGTGTGTGTGTGTGTGTGTGTGTGTGTGTGTGAGTGTGTGTGTGTGTGTGCGTGAGGGAGGTATTTTCCAGTAAGAATTGAGAGTGCAAGATTAAAAGAGAGTGACAGGCCGAGCGCCGGGCCAGTGAGATGTGATGTTGAGGTTTCACGAGAACGTGTTTTTCTTACCGTCGATTCTTTTTTTTGCTGCTCTCTCCCCTGCTCCACCCCCCCCCCCCCCCCCCCCCACCCCTCTTATGTCAGAGGAGGCTTCACGTTGGGTGAAGGTGGGGCCAATGGGTGGAGTTGCACCGGTGAACTCGTTACAGGGTATTACCCACTAAGAAAACACTTCGCGCTTCTAATTGCCAATTTAGGAGTGCAGGTGGTCGCCGAGGCCGTCGCCGTTGCCGACAGCTTCTCGCACGACAGCTTCTCGCATTTCCTCGCTAACGGCAAACGCTCTCTCCCCCCCCCCCCCCCCCCCCCCCCCCTCACTCTGTCTTGCGTTGCACATAAGGCGCGGGAACAGCCCGGATGGTGTAGTACTTAAAACACAGGACTAACTCACAAGACAGGAGGACAATGAAAAAAATTATAATGTGTCATAAGAATTCATTTAAAGTATATTATTCATTTATATTTTTTTGAGAATTAAAGATTGATTATAAAATACTTATTGTAGTAGTGTTATAGTAAGTGTCGTATTTTACAATGTAGGATTCAGGATAAATGTTGATAGCAATGGTTTTGTTTAAAGATTTTTGGAAATAAATAAGCTTTTGGAAATAAAGCTGACACAGAATTGTATTCCACATTACAAAATA